>NC_140168.1:131754304-131784304 GCF_963971535.1 Notolepis coatsorum
GAGCGTATACATTTACAAAACACATCTTTACATTTTCAAATACAGCACAGAGTTTAAGCAACCTGCCTGGAATGATCTCATCAACAACACATGAAGCAGGTAGAAAATCCATAGAAAAAAGAATGCCAACTCCCCCACTGCTACTACTCTTATGACTGAAGAAAGCTCCCCCCCCCCACTCCCTCTTCCAGTCAGATTCATTTTCAACTGTGCTGTGAGTTTCCTGAAGAAAAGTAACATTTAGCTTCTTGCCCCTGATCAGGCTGTACAGGGAAGCTCTTTTACCATCTTCTCTAGCACCATTAACGTTTAAAGACCCCAGTTTAAAGTCACACATGTTTAGAATACAGCACAGCAGCAACCAAACTATAGCAAAAAAACACATTAGGCCTATATATCATCAGGACCAACAGCCTCCTCATTGATTTTTGCTCTGACTTTTGATCATATTTTCTTCAAGCGGAATCCCTCTTGGTGAGAGAAAAAAGGTTGCCCTGCGTCCTCCCCACTCCTCATGTGTATTGTGACAGAATCGTGAAACTTCCTTAAATCAGGGAAAAATTCCTCTAATTTAATAGATTTACCTTTTGTATTTTTCAAAAAAAAAATTATCTGTTCGAAAGAGAACTCAGGCTGTGATAAATCACTCAAGAGCTCATCCTCCTCTTCCTCACTGCTGCTACTACTGTTCTGTGACTGTGCGGCCTGTCCTTTATTTCCTGGGCCTTGCCTCGTTTGAGAGGGGGCGGGGCTCTGCTCCTTCCTAGCTGCCTTTCGCGTCCTGCCCATCAGTAGCCCTCGAAGTAGCCCTGCTTTTCCTCTTTCGTACAACTTTTGAAAACTCCATCTCTGTCTCATCTTCCTCAACCAGTACAGACTCCGCTATCCTGGTTGCTGTACTCTCCAAATCCTCTCTCACTTCGACCTGAGTATCACTGTTCAAATCAATTAGCAGATTCCCGTGAATAGTGCTGATGCTTTGCGCGGCTTGCGCCTGCACAACATTTCCCCCGCTCTCTCCACTGTGTACCTGTGCTTTTGCAATAATTGCAACTGGCCTCTCACTCACACTTGTTTCCGCTGCTGTGCGTGTAACAGTAGGTGTACTCGCTGCAGTGCGGGTAGCTGCCAAAGGCTTATTCGCTGCTGGCTGACTGCTATCTGCTGTCTTTGTAGCCTCCGCGCCAGCAGTCGGCTGTTCACCCCTTTTCGCTGGGCATGCACGAATTAAATGACCCTCTTCCCCGCATCCAAAGCACTTCATTCTGCCTGAGCTCACATGAATGTCGTAGTCAAAATCGTCCAGCCTGAATTTGAAAACTAAACTCAGTTCCTCTTTTTTTTCTTCAGAATCATATGCACTTGTGTCCTAAAAGACACGACATGTTTAACGTGTCGAGAAGTACCCCCGAGAGAGAACATTGTAATCGGTGAAACTAACTGCCCATGTCTTGACAGCTCTTTCTCAAAGGTCCATTTTTCAAAAACGGAGGGACATTGGAAATTATAACACGTTTGGCTGGGTTCGGGGGGGTGACGAGTGGAAACACGGTAGTAAGCGTCTCCCGAATCACCACTCCACTTTCCACCATCTGATTCACTTTACCGGTAGAATCAAGAAAAATTACAACTGCTCTATTCATCCTAGAAGCTGACTTAACGCTCCCATATCCCACGACTGCGCCGATAGCCAAACAACATTCTTCCACTGACACACGTGGTCTGGAGAGAGTCGCAAGCCGTGTTTGCGTGTAAGTCTCTCCAAACCGGAGGGCACTCCTCCCTGCTCCGCCATGCCTGTGTAAAGGCACGACGCAGCACTCACCAAACAATTGTCACTCTATACTACGGCTAAACTCAACCGAAACAACTAAAGCCAACACTCTCGTAAAAGCACACAATAAATAAGCAACAGTCTAATTCATCACATTAAACACAACAAGTTAGAGAAAAAGTTAGAGTTTCACTCACACCGCAGACGCTCCTCCACCCTCGCTCAAACCACGCTCCACCATACACACGCATGCGCACAGGAGAGAGAGAGAGAGAGAGAGAGAGAGAGAGAGAGAGAGGAGAGAGAGAGAGAGAGAGAGAGAGAGAGAGAGAGAGAGAGAGAGAGAGAGAGAGAGAGAGAGAGAGAGAGAGAGAGAGAGAGAGAGGAGGAGAGAGAGAGAGAGGGAAGGGAGAAGAGAGAGAGAAAGAGATAGAGAGAGAGAGAGAAAGAGAGAGAGAGAAAGAGGAAAGAGAGAGAGAGAGAGAGAGAGAGAGAGAGAGAGAGAGAGAGGAGAGAGAGAGAGAGAGAGAGAGAGAGAGAGAGAGAGAGAGAGAGAGGGGGGAGAGAGAGACCATTAAGAGATGTCCACTCAGCCAGATGGTTCTGGGACTCTGCTCACAAACACAAGCAGAGCCACCAAGACAGAAACCACACTGGACTAAATCAAATTATAAGAAAACAAAAGAAAACTATCTGACACATTGGAAAGAATCAGCCCAAAACCAGAGCAAATTTAAATGCTATTTGGCCCTAAACAGAGAGTACACAGTGGCAGAATACCTGAGCACTGTGACTGACCCAAAACTAAGAAGATCCTTGACTAGGTACAGACTCAGCGAGCACAGCCTAGCCATCGAGAAAGGCCGCCATAGGCAGACCTGGCTCCCAAGAGAAGACAGACTATGCACCCACTGCACACAAGATGAGGTGGAAACCGAGCTACACTCTCACTCTCCTCACTTTTCTCTCTCACACTCTGCTGCCCTTTCTCCCCTGCTCTCTGTGCTCTCTCTCTCTCTCTCTCTCTCTCTCTCTCTCTCTCTCTCTCTCTCTCTCCTCTCTCTCTCTCTCTCCCTCTCCTCTCTGTGTCTCTCTCCTCCTCCCCTCTCTCTCTCCCCTCTCTCTCCCTCTCTCTCTCTCTCTCTCTCTCTCTCTCCTCTCTCTCTCTCTCTCTCTCTCTCTCTCTCTCTCTCTCTCTCTCTCTCTGTAGTGTGGTAGTAAAAAGGTTAACCGTCTGTAGTGTGGTAGTGAAAGGGTCCACCCATTAGGGTCCGTACCGACCCCAAAATGACATTATGATCATAAATCAATATTTTTCAGAGTGTTGCATATTTTTTGCGATTTGTAAATCAAACGTTTTCAAGTATTAACATCACTAACATGTCACAAAAGCATGTAGAATGTATATTATCATCAATACGTTAGTTTAGCAATAGGTTAAAGTGCCATTAGATAGTTTTAAGTTTCGATTTTCGATCGTCTATCCAAGCCGGAAACGGAAATGGAAATTTTGAAACATGGGAATTGTAGTCTTTTTGCGGCAATTTTGTAGAGGACATGCATAGCTGTCGACCAGTGTTGGAATTTCTCCGAATTACACTTCCTGTCACATACTGTGGGGGTTCAAAGTTCAGCGTTCTGAATTAATCATATCAATAACTGTTATGATTCGCGATAATAAGCCACAAAAGGTAACGTTTTGACAAATATTGAAACGCAGTTAGTTTCTCCTCCCTATTGTTAGCATGTAGGAACAATTAGATCTGAAATTAGTTTTTCAAAACGGTTGCACTGTGGGGAAAATAATAAAGTACACTAGATTACAGTAGATATCATTATCTGATCTTATGCATGCCTGGTGATACCTAAATCCAAATTGAACTCGGGCATTTGAAAGATAATATATGTATATATATATAAATGTGCGAATTGGCTATAATAAGGTAATGTATAAGCATCTATTCTATTGTAGGAATGCGGTAATGAAAGTGAAAACGGAGCCGTGTTCCGATGCAAAAATACTATTTTATTACGCACTCTACAGTCGCACAAACAACACTCTCATTCATCTTTTACTCATCTCGCTTTAACTACGTCATCCCCCGCTTAAGGGTCACGGGATATGTAGTAAACACCACAAAAGGCTAGAATGCCGTGAATTATGTCCCAGTAGCCACTACACTATATTCTATAATAATATTTCAAATTGCATTGGTCCGGATGGGAGAATTCAGTACTGTATCTACAGAACCTTTGGTTTTATCATCTTCCCTTTATTAATTTCATTCGATTTTTTTACACATGATCTCAAGAGGGTACTGAACGAGATCAGTGGCAGTTTTTTAAGTTTGGTCATTATTATCATGGTGTTATTCACTGTCAAAGATGCAAAGAAAAATCATAATTCATATTCTCCTTTGTTTCATCACAATTTAAGCAAGCCTAGTAATAGACACAATATTTCTGACACTGTGAATACATTCCCTAGATGTACCTAGATACCAAGAATATGCAAATAGCCCTTGTAGAAGTGGAGCAATATTCCATTTACCTAGGTATATATTTTATGCAGATTTTCACATCGTGTGGAACAGGTTAACATTCTGTAGTGTGGTAGTGAAAGGTTAACCTTCTGTAGTGTGGTAGTGAAAGGTTAACCGTCTGTAGTGTGGTAGTCAAAGGTTAACCGTCTGTAGTGTGGTAGTGAAATGTTAACCTTCTGTATTGTGGTAGTGAAAGGTTAACCTTCTGTAGTGTGGTAGTGAAAGGGTTAACCGTCTGTAGTGTGGTAGTGAAAGGTTAACCTTCTGTAAACCAAACCAGTTAATTTTTTCACATGTAAAAAACAACGCCGATTGACTACAGAGAGAAAAGCTATACCAGTGACAAGATAATTCACACACAACACGCGTTGTATCCTCAATGTATTGCAGCAACACATGTTTTGGAAACATCGTTATTACAAAACATTTAGAAGGGAAGAAAAGAAGAAGTGTTTAAAGTCCGGTCAGGACTCCTACCTTCACCCTGAGCGCCGGCCGAGAGAACTGCCACACTGGTTAATGGGACACTGAGTCGAACCCAGCATATCCTGCGCTGTTGACGAGGGTATGTCCGCTACGCCACCCAGCCGCCGTTCTCCATGTTGACGAAGTCCTCGCTGGCACTGGCACCCGGGTGTAGGGTCGACTAACATCCTCTGTCAAAGATGACGTCGTAGTCAGAGTGTTTAAGGCATGTTATAGTCTTATAAGCTTATAGTTTCAACAGTGTAGCATTACGCTAACAGCCGTCCGACTGATAGCAACAAGCTAACGTTTACTAGCCTAAGTAAACACAACGAGCTAGCGCCGCAGCTAACAGCTGACTGGCTAACACAGTAGGCCACAAACTAGCACGCTAGCTAAGCAGCTATCACCTGAACTGTACACAACGACATAATAAGCCACACTTCAGACAAGCAGCCGCCTGAGTCCCTCCCCATCCTAAGAGGGAAGAGAAAAAGAAATGTCAAACACAGTTTTCAACGGTGATTTACCAGACATACAGCGGAGCCAGCACAATTCCCATCCGGGCTGCAGCCGACTTGAGCATGAAACTCCCGATAAAGAAGATCCTATGCCCACATTTCCTCGTTAGGGTGTACTTCCACATTTATGTGAAAGATGGGGCCTGCACGGGACAGAGAAGCATCCGCTTGTCCAGAGAATCCTGGGTTCACCAGGTCCCGGTCGCGGCCCACTAGGTTGACCATCATGGGCGTCAGACCAAGATCACCCGTCCGCCGCTTAAGAAGCCGAGCAGAGGACCCCAGTCCAGGGTCGGCGTTCGTAAAATTGTCAGCTAACCCCCATAGCATAAACAGACAACCAGTGCTCGCAAGCAAAACAGTACTCACCCCACCCGGAAGCAAACAGGCTTCTCACAACAGCCCGTGCCTCCCACAGTCCAGCTGTATGACCGGAGGGCAATACCCATCCAGCCGCAGCAAGGAGGACTGCAGTTGGGGAGTATATCAGCGGCGCGAGCCCCTAATACGAAAAAGCCGGTGGAGGTCAGAATGATCATCATCTTCCAGACACTCCAGTGACGAAGACAATATCGCCGTATTTTCTCGAAAATAGTGAGAGAGAAAATAAAGATATGATGTCAACGTATCTTCCCATTCTTTTGTTTTCCAACTTTCTTCAACTAAACAACCTCGTCAAGTGTGGGTATCTACCGAAGGCACTTCCTTGTGGTGAAAGTGAAGAAGGAGGCGAGTAGGTGACCACACACCTGCTGAAGGTAAGCGGATAGGGGTGTGGCCAGACAAATGTTGGTATGTAAAGGTACATTGTGGAATTTTTTATTCAGTGCACGTGCACGAAGTGAAGTCAGTGCAGACTGACGCTGAGCGGAGGCCAGAATGAAATAGAACTGTGACGTGGGTTGGTCATTATCATTATTACTGTATTTGGAAGACCATGTGAACATCAGATTAGTATCATTTGTATGTGTGTGTGTGTGTGTGTGAACATGAGAGCTAATGATATCTCTTCTTCTCTTCCTGTCAGGTGCTGCCCGTCCCTATACTGAAGGGTGCTGATTGCCTAATGAGGGACAGCTGATGGCAATCACATCAAGAGGGACGGGTGCACAAGTAGCTGACAGCACACACACGTCGGGGGCGCGTCATTGTGTCATTTTCCAGTGACCTCAGTGTATGAGGTTGCCTTTGTTTGCCACTGCGTGGGGATATATATATATATATATATATATATATATATATGTATATTCATATAGTATGGATATGCAGTTAGCCCTATTGCCATAGACCTGATGGACTGATGATTGTGCCAGCCTTTCTCTGCACATTGTGTATGGAACCGTGTGCTCTTTGATGTTCACACGGCCACATAGTACAGTAGCCTCAAGGTTTGTCTATCTTGGTTGAGTTGCCTTATATGTATGTCTTGTTTGTCCTCCCCTACCTGTTTCCCTGTGCACCATGGAGGAGGTTTAAATCCCTACCTCCATTCAATATATAATTTACTATTTGGAAAACGTCTTGTGTTGTGTCTTCTTTTACCTCTACCTGGGACCTTGACTTAAATGCATTTACTGAGAGAGGCTGCTTTTGCTCATGTGCCACCCTCCGGTTGTTATTCTTAGACCTTCGTACATGACATGGGGGCTCGTTAGTTTGCGCAATTGTATGGTTCCTTGTTGGTAAAATAACGGGGTGACTTGTCGATTGAAGCATGTCAGGTGAGATAAGATAGCGTTTTCTAATTGGTAAGTTAGTGTGGTTCCATTGTCCGTGCTACACAGTTTGATGGATGTAAACCATTGTTGTATGTGATACGCTTGAACTAATCTGTTTTTTCTGCCACATAGGTAACAGGGGGGGTCACCTGCTTGGCTAGAGGGTGGGGGGCACGAGTCGTGATTCCGGTGGAGCGCGCAATGAAATCGGTAAGCGACTGAAGATATGTGTAGCCTTCATCCAGTTAGTGGAGTAGTTTAGCTGGGATAGGCTAGAGTGACACAGGTGACTCCTAGTTGAGGTGGTTAGACCAGCATTTATTGTTTTCATAGATGGTAGATGTGGGCAGTAAATCAGAGTGGTTGAATTGTATACTACGGAATGTAATGATTAAATGTGTTACGCACGGATATTGTGGAGTAGGTGAGGAGGTATTTTCTTGTCACCTATGATTCGTTTATTATTATTGTGTTATTTTTCGTAGGTTATTTGTGGAGTAGTCATATTCTGTAGGGACTATGGCTGGGGCGGCTTTTACTTTGGACTTGTTTGTGTCGGATCCTACGAGGGATCAGATTGATGCACGAAAGCTGAATTGTGTGGGGTCGCCAAGCATTATGGCATTACGGTCCAAAGTTCAAAAAGTAAAGAGGAGGTGAAAGAAATTGTGCTCGCTGGGTTGGTTGATAGGGAGATATTAAGTTCGCCCATAGCCGGGGGAAATGGCTCGGAGGATGTCACGCATGACGAGGCGTCTGGTGAGTCCAGTGAGGGAGCAGGTGGTGCTATACAGGAACGGAGGGGTAGCGGTGCCAAGGCTGAGGAGATTGACAGTGATAATTCTGTACACTCAGGACGTGCCTCTGTTTCAGAGGAGAGAGCTGCTATGCGTGACAGGGAAGAGAGAAAGGAGGAGAGAGACAGATTGGAGAGGAAAGAGGAGAGAAGAGAGGAGAGAGACAGAGAGGAGAGAAGGGAGGAGCGAGACAGAGAGGAGAGAAAAGAGGGGAAGGAGAAGGATAGAGAGCTCCATATTACAATAAGGAGGATGGAACTGGAGAGTGGTGGCTCTTCTTCTCCCTCATCTGAAAGTTACCAGGGCAGTTTTAATATTGGGCAGCATATTTCTATGGTGCCCCTTTTTCGGGAGTCTGAGGTGGAAGCATATTTTTCTGATTTTGAGCAGGTAGCGTGGGCTTTACAGTGGCCGAAGGACCAGTGGGCACTATTAGTGCTATATAAGCTCACAGGTAGGGCTAAGGGGGCATGCCAGTTGTTATCAAAGGAGGACAGCATGGTATATGAGAAAGTGAAGGGTGCTGTCTTCCGCGTATATGAACTGGTGCCGGAAGCGTATAGGCAACGGTTCAGAGCACTACGTAAAGCTCCCTCGCAAACACATGTGGCATTTTCCCAGGAACAATGGACAATGTTCACTCGTTGGTGTGAAGCATGTAAAGTGGGTGGAGTCGAGGCTTTGAGCGAGTTGATCCTCATTGAACAATTTAAAAAATGTGTGCCCGAACGCATGATTGTGTGTTTGGAGGAGCGAAAGGTTTCTACCCTCCAGGAAGCTGCGGTTTTGTGTGACGAGTTAGCAATGACCCACAAATATATTTCTGTACGAAATGACGAGTATGTAGGAGGGGGCGCGTCTTCTCCGTCGGGGTCGGCGTTTCGGGGAGGTGACGAGCGACCATTCTGACCTCGCTCACCGCCGTCTGAAAAAGTGTGTCATTATTGTAAAAAATAAGGGCATTTTGTGAAGGACTGTCATGCGCTAAGGGATCGACAGGAGACCAGGGAGTCAGTCCAGGACCCGAAAGGGGTGGGGTTGATTGGTACGGGGTCATGTCCTGACCAGCATAGCTCTTTTGAACCCTTTTTGTTTGATGGTTATGTGTCCCTGTCGGGTAAAGTTGGGGACTACCAGCAGGTGAGAATACTCCGTGATACAGGAGCCGCTCAATCGTTCATCCTGGCTGATGTATTACCATTGGATGTGGACTCCTGTCAGTCGAGTGAATTGGTGAGAGGTATTGACATGGGGTGTGTGCGCGTGCCGTTGCATAAGGTGCATGTACAGTCTGTACTGATCACAGGTTGCTTTCCGGTCACGGTTCGCCCATGTTTTCCCGTAAAGGGCGTGGATTTCGTCATGGGGAATGATATCGCTGGGGGTAAGGTCGTCCCTGTGTTGGAGGTTGGAGACGCTCCATTTACTAACTCATTGATTGATAATCACCCCAATGTTCCTTCTATTTGTGATGTCCCTAGGGTACAGGAGCGGAAGCGAGACCAAGGTCTAGCGTTGGGTGACTCTGTCTGTGGTGAGTTTTGCAAATTGGCGGTGGCGCAGCATTTTGAGGCGGGGGATGAGGTGTTTATTGTGCTGCCCACGCCTAGTACTGTGCTCGCTGCCCGGTTCTCAGGACCTTATGTGGTAGAAGGAAGGGTGTCTGCCACTAAGTATATGTTGCATGCGCCCGGGCGGCGGAGGAGGACACGCTGGTGTCATGTGAATAGGCTAGTGAAAGGTTCTGCCCGCGTCTCGTCGGAGTTGGGTTGTGACGGGGTTGTTGGTTCACATGCTGGGGTGTGTTCTATTGTGCCTTGCAGGACGCATAGTGCTGATGTTGGGAGTGCGCACCCCGGTAAGCGGTTCACGTGTCGGGGTCCGGTGGCGATGAGGGAGGTCGTGGGGAGAGTGGCTATGTGCCCTGACAAAAGAAAAAGAAAGGGGCTAGCTTCAATTGGCCATGGTCCCTGGGACTCTCCTTGCCTTCTAACTCCCATGGCTAATGTGTCTCTCCGTCCTTTTTGTGCTACAGGAGGGTGAACGTAATGGCGGTGCCTGTCCTGTTCCCGTTATGGCCTCGGTAGGAGGAATGCACCGGCCCCGTTCTGACGGCTGATGCATGTGGCCTATATGGAGTGTGATTTCTATTTATTTTTGTTCTGTTGGTGCTAATCGGATGTTGGTTGATAATAAGTGATAATGTTTTGCTAACCCTGCGGGTTCGCTCTTATGGGGGGAGGTGTGACGTACGTGGGTTGGTCATTATCATTATTACTGTATTTGGAAGACCATGTGAACATCAGATTAGTATCATTTGTATGTGTGTGTGTGTGTGTGAACATGAGAGCTAATGATATCTCTTCTTCTCTTCCTGTCAGGTGCTGCCCGTCCCTATACTGAAGGGTGCTGATTGCCTAATGAGGGACAGCTGATGGCAATCACATCAAGAGGGACGGGTGCACAAGTAGCTGACAGCACACACACGTCGGGGGCGCGTCATTGTGTCATTTTCCAGTGACCTCAGTGTATGAGGTTGCCTTTGTTTGCCACTGCGTGGCGATATATATATATATATATATGTATATTCATATAGTATGGATATGCAGTTAGCCCTATTGCCATAGACCTGATGGACTGATGATTGTGCCAGCCTTTCTCTGCACATTGTGTATGGAACCGTGTGCTCTTTGATGTTCACACGGCCACATAGTACAGTAGCCTCAAGGCTTGTCTATCTTGGTTGAGTTGCCTTATAATATAATATAATTATGTATGTCTTGTTTGTCCTCCCCTACCTTTTTCCCTGTGCACCATGGAGGAGGTTTAAATCCCTACCTCCATTCAATATATAATTTACTATTTGGAAAACGTCTTGTGTTGTGTCTTCTTTTACCTCTACCTGGGACCTTGACTTAAATGCATTTACTGAGAGAGGCTGCTTTTGCTCATGTGCCGCCCTCCGGTTGTTATTCTTAGACCTTCGTACATGACAAGAACCTTCTGTAGTGTGGTAGTGAAAGGTTAACCTTCTGTAGTGTGGTAATGAAAGGGTAACCTTCTGTAGTGTGGTAGTGAAGGGTTAACCTTCTGTAGTGTGTTAGTGAAAGGTTAACCTTCTGTAGTGTGGTAGTGAAAGGTTAACCTTCTGTAGTGTGGTAGTGAAAGTGTTAACCTTCTGTAGTGTGGTAGTGAAAGGTTACCTTCTGTAGTGTGGTAGTGAAAAGTTAACCTTCTGTAGTGTGGTAGTGAAAGGGTTAACCTTCTGTAGTGTGGTAGTGAAAGGCTTAACCGTCTGTAGTGAAACGGTTAACCTTCTGTAGTGTGGTAGTGAAAGGGTTAACCATCTGTAGTGTGGTAGTGAAAGGTTAACTTTCTGTAGTGTGGTAGTGAAAGGGTTAACCATCTGTAGTGTGGTAGTGAAAGGTTAACCTTCTGTAGTGTGGTAGTGAAAGGTTAACCGTCTGTAGTGTGGTAGTGAAAGGTTAACATAAGGTTATGTATATAACCTAGTTATATGAGTACTGGCTGAGCGTCCCGCTCTTAAGCCTATCGAGATATCCCTTATCTCATGTACCTACTGTACTCCACTAACGAAAAACAAATACGCCCTCACCTGCCGGGTCCCACCCCTATGGAGGCGTAGCCTATAAGACACTAGGCATGGTCACCAAACACTCTTCCTCGCCAAAAAACCCGTTTCCAGGAAAAGATTCCTCAAAACGGGGACTCAGGGCCGTTAAGAGCAGGACGCTAAGCCAGTACTCATATAACTAGGTTATATACATAACCTTATGTTATATTATCGTACTTGGCCATCGCGTCCCGCTCTTAAGCCTATCGAGATATGGAGTAGAGCGGACGCAAGGCCCGACAAATGCACCCCCTGAGGACCCGAAAGCCCACATCAAGGGGTTGGGGAGTCCCGTCACCCCATCCTTCCTAATGAAGGGGGGGCGCAGTCAACTCCACCCGAGTGCGAGCAAGAGGGAACTAGAACCCCTTGAACACACAGCACAGGCGGAACCACGTGTGAACCAACACACTGTGGCCCATACCCACACACTCCTGCTACTCTACCAAAGGACGGGAAGCAGGAAAGGCCACAGACCCCAGAACCGCCTGGGAGACAGAACCCCCGGTCATGTCCATGAGGTAAAACCTTACAAAGGGGCCCGGGGAGGACCATGAAGCTGCAGCACAGATGTCCTCCACCGAGGCCCCACCCAGCAGAGCAGCAGAGGCAGCCACCCCACGAGTGGAGTGCGCCCTGACGCCCCCAGGGGGATCCAGCCCGGCCAACGTGTAGCAGAGGGCAATGCCCTCGCACAACCAATGGGACAGGCGCTGTTTCGATAGTGCCTTACCGGCACGAGAACCACCGTGACAGACAAAAAGCTGATCGGTAACCCTGAGGTCCTGAGTACGGCTGAGGTAAATACCCAAAGCACGGACCGGACATGACAGGTGAAGGCCCGCATCTACCTCACTAGCATGAGGAGGCGGATGAAACGCCTGAACCACAATATCCCTGGAGCGGAAGGAACTCCGGATATTCTTAGGCACGAAAGCAGGATTAGGCCGCAGAGTGGCACCGCAATCGGAACGAAAAGACAGGCACTCTGGACGTACCGAAAGAGCACAGAGCTCACCCACGCGGAGGTGACAGCCAGCAAGAACGCGGTTTTGAAGGACAACTGTCCCAACGGCGCTTGCTCAAGCGGCTCAAACGGGGCCAAGGACAACCGACCGAGGACCAATTGAAGATCCCAACTCGGAGCCAAAGAGCGTTGCACCGGCTTAACGCGTCGAGCGCCAAGCAGGAAACGCTTCACAAGAGGGTGGCTGAACAAGACATCCCCCTCAAACCCCTCATGATAGGAGGATATAGCTGCTGCATATACCCTCACCGTCGAAGCCGACAGTCTACCAAGGAGAGACTGGAGGTAACTAAGGACAGCATCCAGGGGGCAGGAGACTGGGTCCTGGCCCCCCGCCTTACACCACTCTTGGAACATACGCCACCTGCCCGCATAAAGCGCGACAGTGGAGGGAGCATGCGCATTCTGGATGGTATTAACCACAGAAGGGTCCATCCTCTCCAGACCTACCCTCTCACCAGCCACACCGACAGGCGTTGGCCAAACGCCGGGTGATGGAACAGCGACCCGCATTGCTGAGAGAGGGCCGTCGCCGACCAAGGAATTACCCAAGGCGGAGCGACAAGTAGCTGGATCAAGACCGGAAACCACACTGCCGTGCCCCGGTCCGGCGCGACCAGGATCACCGTCCTGCGCTCCCTCCGTATCCGCTCCAACAGCTGACCCAACAGCTGTACAGGAGGAAAGGCGTACAGAAGACCGGGCGGCCATGGAAAGATCGAGAAGGCATCCACCCCCAAGGGGGGATGATCTGCTCTACTGACCGAGAACCACAAGGGGCACTTGTGAGAGCATCGGCTCGCAAACAGATCTATCGAGGCCTCCCCGAAACGATCCCAGATCTGTCTGACTATGTCGGGGCGGAGTTCCCACTCGTCGTAACGAGGACCGCCCAAGACATCATATCCGCGCCCACATTCTCTGCACCAGGGATGTGGAGCGCCCTCAGACTGCGCAGCCTGCGAGATGCCCATAGCCAAAGTTCAACCGCCGCCCGGTGCAGGCAGATGGAAAGAGTCCCACCCTGCCTGTTGATATACGCCGCTGCCGTCATACTGTCTGTCCTGACCAAAACGTGCTCGCCTACCACCAGGTGGTCGAACCGTTTGAGGACCAGGAGGACCGCCTTCAATTCCAACACATTGATGTGCGGGGTAGACGGGCCAGCACGGACCTTTGTCCAGCTGCCCCCCACTGCGTGGGTCCGACACGTCCCTCCCCAACCCGTGAGAGAGGCGTCGGTGAAGACCGTGACGTGTGAGCGCCTGCTGCCCATGGGGACCCCAATGGTGAGGATACCCAGCCTCCTACAATGGGCGAGATCTCCCCATATCGACAAAGGAACCGTCAACCGTTTCCCTTTGTCCCTCACCGGATCTATTCCCATAGAGAAAAACCACCTCTGTATCCTCCTCATGAAGAGGAGGCCAAGAGGAACCACCGTGTGAGCAGATGCCATCATACCGAGCAGGCGCATCACTTGCAGCGCCGTGACTGTCCCTCCCAGACGGAAACCCCTGAGCGCGCGAAGGATAGAAACCCGCCGCTGCTCCGAGAGGGTTACAATCATGGGCCTTGACCTCAACGTCAAGCCCAAGTACTCCACCTGTTGACTGGGAATAGGCGTACTCTTCTTCCAGTTCACAGCAAAACCCAGCCTGGTGAGGAATTCCACCACCAGCCTGGTATGAGACCTGGCAACCTCCTCCGAACAACTGAGGAGCAGAATGTCGTAGAGATAGACAGAACCTGTATACCCCGACGACGTAGAGGCTCCAGCGCAGTCACTACGCACGTGGTGAATGTGCGGGGAGCCAGAGAATAGCCGAACGGCAACCTCTGGTACTCGTACGCTACGCCCTGAAACAGGAACCGCAGGAACTTCCTGTGAGGAGCGAAAATCGGGATGTGGAAATACACATCCTTCAGGTCTATGGAGGTGAACCAGTCTCCCCTTCTGACAGCAAGCAGAAGGAGTTTGACGGTCAACATCCTGAACGGTCTCGCTACAATCAACCGTTTGAACGCGGACAGATCCAGTATAGGTCTGACCCCCCCCTTTTTCTTGGGCACCAGTAAATAACGGGAGTAGACGCCTGACATCGCGTCCTCTCTCGGGACCACGACTACGGCCTGCTTCGCCAACAGAGATCGGATCTCGTCGGCCAGGGCTGTCACTGCTTCTGCCCCTGACAATAGGGTTGGCACCAAACCTGAGAACGGAGGTTGGGGTTGCGCGAACTGCAACACAAGCCCCTCTGTCAACGTTCTCTCTATCCACACCCCCAAACGGCATTCTTGTCGCCATATGTGACAATAATCCCACAGCGCACCCGCCGTCAACTGACGCTGGGCTGCAAGGAACAGTAGATAGTTGGCCCGGTCCCTCCCGCTGTGCAACGCACCCAAGGGGGGACCCCGACAGAAAGGGCCGGTTTGATACGGGAGAAGCTGTCATCAAACTGGTTGACACACCCCCCCCCCCCCTGAACACCCCTCTAGCGCATGCTGAGGAGTTGTTCTACAGCTAGACACGCAAGGCATGAGAGTCCCATGGGCTCCTACATGCCGAAGCCCTGCAGTGATATTGCTATCACCCAAATCACGATCGCCTCTTCTTTGCAGACCACTGCCGCTCTCACGGGAGTGGGAGGCATCAGCGCTCCGTGGAAAAAGGAGTCGTGAGGAGAGAAAACCTATCCTCTTCCCCAAGAGGAGAGTGCTCCAACCAAACATGCCTAACAACAAACGTTGATAGCATCCTAATCCTCCCCGCAGTTATAGCTTGCGACTGAGTCAAGATCTCTATAACACCACAAACATGCAACATGTTTACAATGTCGGCTGGACCCATAGCCCCACTACCCGACGCCAATGTGGATAGGAAACTAGCCAGCTGAGCCATAACACTGGCCGCCGCTACAAACCATCCTGCAGCAGTATACCACTCATCCGCCCATACTGCCACCCTCCGAGCCGATTCGCTCTCAAGCATCGGCCGGGTGGGACATCGTTCATCCCCGCCGGGACACAGAATCAAAGCTACCTGGCTACGCAGCCACGGTACACTCGGCCTGCACCCTGTTGTTAGCCCCTTTACCCGTAAAAAAAGTAAATAAGACTCAGCGAAACCCCCCACATTAGCAACCGACTGACCTTCATCAATGAACCGGGCAAGAGGAGGGAAAAGCGACAACGTCCCTCGGCGGGGAGTATTAGAACAACGACCCATTTCAGCATCAACATTAGCATTAGCATTAGCATTAGTAGCATTAGTGTAAGCAGCATGCTCCAGGATAGCCAGGAAAACGTCCACTGCAGTGGAACGTTCACCAAGCCACCCCAGCCCTGGCGCCGAAACACACTTCACAGCATTACTAACACCAACATCAATGCCTGATGACACAGGACCTACCTGTGTACAAGCTGGCCCGATAGCCAAACCTTGTACGCTGCCCCTTGGTCTGCTGCCGTCAGACGAGGAAACATCAACATAGGCCCGACGTGTCGCTGAAACATGCCCCGAAGATTCCAGGGGTAAACAAACCTCCGGTAAGCTTTCAACATTATGCAATTTCTCAAATCTTTTCATAACAACTAGTTACATAAGGCGCACTACGACCGTTATGATGGAAACGAAATAGAGGAAGAGTGTTTGGTGACCATGGCTAGTGTCTTATAGGCTACGCCTCCATAGGGGCGGGACCCGGCAGATGAGGGCGTATTTGTTTTTCGTTAGTGGAGTACAGTAGGTACATGAGATAAGGGATATCTCAATAGGCTTAAGAGCGGGACGCGATGGCCAAGTACGATAATATAACCTTCTGTAGTGTGGTAGTGAAAGGTTAACCTTCTGTAGTGTGGTAGTGAAAGGTTAACCTTCTGTAGTGTGGTAGTGAAAGGTTAACCTTCTGTAGTGTGGTAGTGAAAGGGTAACCTTCTGTAGTGTGGTAGTGAAATGTTAACCTCATGTAGTGTGGTAGTGAAGGGTTAACCTTCTGTAGTGTGGTAGTGAAAGGGTTAACCTTCTGTATTGTGGTAGTGAAAGGTTAACCTTCTGTAGTGTGGTAGTGAAAGGTTAAACTTCTGTAGTGTGGTAGTGAAAGGTTAACTTTAGGTTATGTATATAACCAAGTTCTGTGAATGCTAGTGACGCTCAGCATCATATTGCATATATCTCGCTTCAGCGTATATACACTGAATAAAAAATTCCACCATGTACCTTTACATGCCAGCATTCATCTGGCCACACCCCCATCCGCTTACCTACATAAGCAGGGGTGGGGTCACACACTCATCTCCTTCCCAACAAATTTCACCACAATGAAAAATCAAGGGCCGCAGCGGCGTCTAGACGCTGAGCGTCACTAGCATTCACAGAACTTGGTTATATACATAACCTAACGTTCTGTTTCATGCTAGCTGCCGCTCAGCGTCATATTGCATAGCAGGAGCTGAGCAGGAGCTAGAAGCTCGACAAATGAACCCCGCTGAGGCCCCCCACAACCATCAGACCGGGGAGGGCCGAGCCCCCCCGAGCCTCCCTAATGGAGGATACCCCCCCTATTGGAGGTTCACGGGAGGGCGACGGATCTGACCGTGCGAAGAGGCACTCAAGCAACTCAACGCACAGGGTGAGCAGACCGTGGCTTGACCCCACGACTACACACACGCACAACCCGCATGCCACCCGGGAACGAACGGAAGGAACAACCTCGTTACTGCCCCCAGAAATCACGGGGTCATGAGCAAACCCAACCCCGTGGCAAGGCCGTAGCAGCGGAGCGCGAAGGAAGACCCAGACCCACTGAAGGGACTGGATCCCCTGGAAAACGGGGGCCCGGAGAGGTCAATGACGCCAGACATCAAGACCCCACCAGGTGGTCACTTAGTGACACCGCCCCCCACATCGCCAGCGTCTTCGGATAAGGCCTCTCCAAGAGCGGGCCCTTTCCCCCCAATAGCACACCGCCTGGCACACTGACCCTGCAGAACAGGCAGTCAGCATGGCCGTAAGCACACAAAAAAGGTTAACCAACGGAAGCAGGCAGCGCACCGGGGAAACCAGGCAACAGGCCGTAACCTGAGCCTGGAGCACTGCGGACGAGACAGGCGCCAAAGGAGTCAGCTGAAAACAGCCCCCCCGGCAGAAGGGGCGTATGCTGGCGTTGTTGCATGACAAAGCCTCCATTAAAAAAAAACCACCCAGAGGGGTCGAGGCAGAGAAGGCTGACATGATTGGCAGACGTCATGAACGTGCAGGGGCACACTCAACCGGGTAACCCGGGAGTTGACTCTGCTCCAACACACCAGGGAACCAACCACCCTGTCGTTACCAGATGCGGTGGTTGTTCCTATAACCCCTCAAGAAAAAACTCCAAAACACACCTGCGGGCATACACTGGCTATACCGCAGTACAAGTGTTTCAGTTTTCAAAAAAGGGTTATCCCAGGCATACGGTATCAATGAAACTTTACTTTGGACCGGGCCCGGCGGCACGGGAAGCACAGGGTTACCAGAGGAGGTCCAAGACCACCCCAACAGCCCCCTGAGTGAGAGAGGAGCGAAGAAAAGAGAACCAGCCCTAAGCACACCACACTTGGTATTCCCAACCAAGTACTAACCAGGACCAAACCTGCGTAGCGTCCGAGATCGAACGAGATCGGGCGTGTACAGGTTGGCATGGCCGTAAGCCATTACGATAGTGCAGAGTACAATATGTACCCAACAAAGGGTCTCCATAGCGCCTAACCCTGTGACACCTGGACCGACCTGGCATTTTTCCCCCCGAAAAAAGCACAAGTCCCTCAGGGTACCAGAACAGCAGATCTGCATCCCCGGCGGACAACGGGTTAACTGACCTGGACCAGCGTGACCAGACCAGTCCTGTGTCCTAACCACGCCGACATGCCCACTCCAGGAGAGGGGGTAGGTATGCGTGTCGATCTAAAACATGAAAAGAGGGCGCCACCCAGACGGTCCCCATTTAGACCGTGCTCAGTGGCCCACCCCACTGTTCAGATCTATTCCGTTAACATCCCCCAGATATGAACGAGAATTCATCGAGACAACCTAGTAAACTGGCGCTCGGAAGAGACAAAACTCCATCCCAGTTGCCCTATAAAAACGCTGTTTTAACAAGCAACCAAGGCGCACTTAGCCCCTGTGTGATTCTGTCACAGAAACACACCTGAGCCAGCACTATGTATGCGTCGAGACCCAAACACATCAATGGATAGTCTAGCAAGACACCAAACATTGTTCCTCCAAGTCGCCTGGGAGAACGACACGGAGCCATCGTGCTTCATGTACCTTCCTCTTTTTATTCAAAAAAGAAAGAACACAGACTGACATGAATCCCTCGTGACGCCGCTGGGGGTAACATTTTTTTACATTTTTACATCCCACCACCCTCCCATAGGGAGGAGACGGAAATCCCCAGAGAGACTTCCCACGCGAGCTGTATAGATTGAAAAGAATATATTGCAACATTGAACCATGTACAATTTTGGGTTAGGGCTCTCCGAGGAGGAGGCACTGAACCAATACACACTCAATAATCGAATTGAATCGAATACACACACAATAGAGCAGGACTCCTTTTTGAAGTTCTACTCACCTTGACAATCTGAGGAGGAGGCTCTGAACTCTGAGGAGGCTCCCTCACAGGGAAGGAGAGTCCTAACTCACAGAAGGCCCGAGTAGGAGCTTCGTGAGGAGGAGCCCTGACCACTCCCTGAAACAGATCCATCATATGGATCTGAACAGCTCACAGAAGTCTTACCAACAGAGATGCGCACAGTGACGTACTCTATGGCGGGGGAATTTCTGCGGTGGGACCAGGAAACTCCCCCCCCCCCCCCCCCTCTTACCCTGTAACGTGCCGAACAGCAACGTGACAGGAACCTTGAAGGACAGGAGGTTGTAACCCCTGCCCATCAAAAGGGGAGGTAAGTATTACCAGTTTACCCCTTTACGACCCCACACCCATGATACGAGCTACATGAAGTGTCTAACAGCTTCACACAGCTCATGTGCTAACCTGCTATCTGATTTTTACTAAGGAAAAAACACAGAATAGAGAGGGCCCCCTTAAGAGCCCCGGTACCAGACTTACACATGTGCTTCTGTGGCCAACCTAACCCAGTTGTAGATCACAAGACACACACAACCCTTTATCACCAAAAAAAATGGCAAATACACACTACAGAGGAACGCCGTTTTTCATAATGAGAGAATACACAATTCTCGATTAGTATCGGCCACAGGCCTTGCTAAGCACACACGAAAAGTGACCAAACAATCTTTTCTTTAGGAAAATATAGTTTCTCAAGCGGTTTTAGCACAACCCCAGCAACCAAGCTAAGGGTTACATCGTATCCCACAACACAGTGACACAATATATTGTAAACAACATGTCTGAGAGGAGGGTGGGGAAGTCCCCAGGGAACCGGGGGGAACACCCCTCCTACCTTACCCTTAATACGGCCAGTTGAACAGGTAAACCTGTTAATATGTGAACACACTGTTCATTGTCATTACAGGCTGAGAAAATAATCATTCTTTACTCATATGTCACTAAGCATAGCTTTATAGGTTAGTTTAACCCCCTTAGTTGTGAGTACACGGTACATGAACACACAATGTGTCTCAACACAACAAACCAGATCATTTTCACATCTGTAACAATAACCCGATTTACATGGAGACCAGTGACAAGACAATTCACACATAACTTGCATTGTATCCTAAATGTAGTGCAGCAACACTAGTTTTGGAAAACATCGTTATTTACAAAACATTTAGAAGGGAAAGCAAGAAGAAGTGTTCAAGGTCTGGTCAGGACCTTGCCTACCAGGAGCGCAGATCAAGCGAATTGCAGTCTCTAACATGGCACCGAAGTAACACAGCCTCCTGTGTTTGACGACACGGGCAGCTCGCTGCTCCAACCCGCCGCTACGGTGCTCCTTGTTGACACAGTCCTCGCCGGCCTGGCTCAGGGCAGGTTCGACGAACATCCTCTGTCAAAGATGACGTCGTAGTCAAGAGTGTTTAAAACATGTTATAGTCACAGCACGTTCAACAGTGTAGCATTAAGCTAACGGCCGCTCTCGGCCGATAGCAGCAAGCTAACGTTACCTAGCCTAGTAACACAACATGCTTGGTAAACACAGCGAGCTAGCGCCACAGCTAACAGCTGACTGGCTACACAGTAGGCCACAACTAGCACGCAAGCTAAGCAGCTATCACCTGAACTCGTACACAACGATACAACAAGTCACACTCAGACAGGCCGCCGTTCTGAAACCCTCCTCACCTTTTAAGA
The DNA here is from genome assembly GCF_963971535.1 of Notolepis coatsorum. NCBI lineage: Eukaryota > Metazoa > Chordata > Actinopteri > Aulopiformes > Paralepididae > Notolepis > Notolepis coatsorum. The sequence goes on from NC_140168.1 coordinate 131,775,111, forward strand.
GAGAAGAGAAACGAGATGTTAACACAGTTTTACAACGGTGATTTTACCAACATCCAGCACAAGTCCCATAGCTGTAGCTGACTTGAACACAGATCTTCCGATAACGAACATCTATGCCCATATTTCCTCGTGAGGGTATACTCTCATTTGTATATGAAAGACGGGGCCTACACGGTGACAGAGAAACATCCACTCGTCCAGAAAACACAGGGATCACCAGTGTTACTGGTCGTGGCCCACTAGTTAACTATAATGGGCTTCAGACCAAGGTCCTCCGCCGTTGCCTAAGAGGCTGAACAAAGGACCCTAATCTGGGGCCGGTTTTCGTAAACATTGTCAGCTAACCCCCATAGCACTAACAGACAAGCGGCGCTCGCAAGCAACATTACTCACCAACCTGGAACCCACCGCTTCTCACAACAGCGGCGCGTCCTACAGTCCAGCTGTATCGCTGGAGGGTTTCACCCCAACCAGCCGCAGCAAGGAAGACTGTAGTTGGGAGGCATGTAGCGGCGTGCTCCCAATACGAAAACCGGTGGAGGTTTTTAGAATGATCACCATCTTCCAGACACTCCAGTGATGAAGACAATATCGCCGTATTTTCTCGAAAATAGTGAGAGAGAAAATAAAGATATGATGTCAACGTATCTCTTGTTTTCCAACTCTTCTCCTACCATCACATCACGTCAAGTGGGGATCTACCGAGGCACTACCTTGTGGTGAAAGCGAGAAGGAGGCGAGTATGTGGCCCCACCCCTGCTTATGTAGGTAAGCTGATAGGGGTGTGGTCAGACAAATATTGGGATATAAAGGTACATTGTGGTCTTTATTCAGTGCGCGTGCACGTGTGCGAGGACCGTGCATGAGTGACGCAGAGCGGAGCCACTATGAATACAGAACCTTCTGTAGTGTGGTAGTGAAAGGTTAACCGTCTGTAGTGTGGTAGTGAAAGGGTTAACCTTATGTAGTGTGGTAGTGAAAGGTTAACCGTCTGTAGTGTGGTAGTGAAATGGATAAAAACTCAACCAAACATTCTGTGGTTCCACAAAGTCAGTCTCTTAATCTAGTCTACCTGATCACTCTGGTTTCTGGCTTCATGAGAGAGTAGCTCATGTTCACAAGTGTTGATTGAACTTTCCTGTCCGATGGAAGTAACACAATTGAATTCTTAATTTCGGCAGTGTTCCCCTTTTAAAGAATCTCAGTCCAAGATTCAACACCATTTTGCAATGAGGAATGTTTGAATTAAGATTAAACTGGACTTTGGGGCGCCCAAGTGGCGAACCACGTAACGTGCTGCGTCGCGGCACGGCCGACCCGGGTTCGATTCCCGGATCCGGCGCTCTTTGCCGAATGTCCTCCCCTGCTCTGTCTCCCATTCTTCCTCTCTCTCTCTCTCTCTCTCTCTACCAGACTGCAGGTAGTAAAAATCAATACAAATAAAAAAAAATAAAAAAAAAGATTAAACTGGACTTTGAAGAAGTCTTTATTCATTGCACACATTGACAACGTCGTCATGCAGCGACACACGCAATGCGATGGGCGGCACACACAGTCAAAGTCAAAGTCAGCTTTATTGTCACCTCTCGTAATGTGCAAGACATACAGAGACATGAAATTGCGTTTCCCCCTTCCCACGGTGTATATAAAAAACAAAGAAACAGGAACACACACTCGCCGATGAAATATTGTCTCTGCGCTTGGACTCATCCTGTCGTCCTTTCCCCCAAGGGCAGCCGGGAGCAGACATGGGCAGCGGCGTGGGGGGGCCGCGCCCGGGGACCAATCCAAGTGCTCCTGTCCGTCTTCGTCAGGGACGCGGCAGCATTAGCGATCTGTTGTTCTGCATGTTTTTCCATAGTTTTTCTTTTTATATTCTGGAGGGGAAACCCTTGCAAGCACACGGGGAGAACATGCAAACTCCACACAGAAAGGTCCGGGAGAGAGATACCCCACCTGGGTACCTGGCAACGCGACGACCTGGTCCCCAAGCGGGAATCGAACCCTGGACCTTCTAGCTGTGAGGCGACAGTGTTAACCACTACACCAAGCCTCAACCACTAAATATGTGCTTAAAGTATTTTAGTGGTTGAGTTCACACTGTGGTCATTTCAAGTGATTGAAAATATTTAATTCTTAAATGAGATTTAGAGTATTATGTATGTGTCCAATTATCTAGCGGTCTCAGTCAATGAGTCAACTAAATGTCCCCATTGGAAGGGTGTAGGCGAACGACTGATAAATTGAACCAAAAGAAACAATTCGGACTTTGCAAGAATGTTCATTTATTGGGACTCCATGTCCAAACATTCCGTTATTTGGATAACTGAATTGCCATCATCACCAGGTGGTCAATTAAGCAAGCAGTTAGCTGGTAGCTGGTAGTAGGTAGCAGCTTAGCAGTAGCAAAAGTCTGTAGATAGTAGTACTTGTTAGCAGTTAGCCAGCAGCGTACATTCAGACGTTAGTGGATAATGTCAGTATAGAGGTCGATATGGCATTTGGTAATGTCCAGCAGAGTCGAAAACAGATAACAGTTTGTTGATAGTCAGGTTACAGTTAGTAACTGTCAGCGTTTAGCATCGGTCAGTAGCATTTAGCAACTGTCGGTAGTTGTCAGTAGTTAGTCGTCGATAGATGATACAGAGTCGATTCAGTAGTCGATAGTAGTCGATATTATTTACCTATACAAAGGAAAGGAAATAAACGGCATTAATTAGTAACTAGATATATGTATTAAAGGATAATTGCGGATATTAACGGCGCATACAATGCAACGTACTGTTGGCCAAGAGTGTCATTTAAATAGCGTGACGCGCCGGCGCAGAGACAGCTTACCTGTCCAGAGTCACAATACACGTTTCAAAGTGCGTCCACTAGCCGGCACCAGACAATAACTAAAGCATGCAATAAATGTTACTTATGATCATAATAATAATAATAATAATAATAATAATAATAATAATAATAATAATAATAATAATAATAATAATAATAATAATAATAATAATAATAATAATAATAATAATAATAATAATAATAATAATAATAATAATAATAATAATAATAATAATAATAATAATAATAATAATAATAATGAACATATTGGGAAAACGTTGGATAATTCTCCACCTCCCACTTAGTTTTCTGACTGTCAGGCTCATAAAACTACCCAAACTATACAAAGTGTTCATCGGTCTATATTATTTTACAGGGGAACAAAATAACTAAACTATGCCCCATTTACGGTGGTAGCTCAACGGCGCCCGCGAAAACTATGCAAGTTACGTCGGCATCGGGCGATTCTTGACGTCCTCAATCATGCCAGAAACAGGTGACTTTCGTCATCCTTCTTTGTGCCAGAAACAGGCGACTTTCGACGTCCTTCTTTGTGCCAGAAACAGGCGACTTTCTACGTCCTTCTTTGTGCCAGAAACAGGCGACTTTCAACGTCCTTCTTTGTGCCAGAAACAGGCGGCTTTCGACGTCCTTCTTTGTGCCAGAAACAGGCGACTTTCGACGTCCTTCTTTCGGTCATTGTTCCTCGAATGGTAGAAGTACCACCAACCTCCTGACGTCCCTGTGGAGGACGGTCGTGGGGCACACCCCGACGTGACGGTCACGCTTGGGATGGCCGGCGGTAACGGGAAGGCTATGGCAAGTCCTTACTTCCACATCTCTGATGACACCCTTCGAGTCAGGGTGAGTCTTTATCACTCGGCCCAGTCGAAACTGGCCTCTGAGTGCGTTATGGTCTGCAAGCCAGACCAGGTCTCCTTCCGCGACATTCCTAGCAAGAATGTGCCATTTCTTCCGGACAAAGAGTTCTGGTCCCGCCAGCTGGCTCTATTCCAGAACCTGTCCACTTCAATCTGGATTGCTCTCAGACGGACGAAGGGGTAGCTAGCGGACTCTAAACCTCTGGGGTCTCCACGAGGGCCTTGCACGTCCCAGTAGGAGAGTGTTGGGAGTGATGACCTCAATGGTGCCATCCCAAAGCTGGGCATTGGCGCCAATAGGCCTCTCATTTGATAGATTGGCAGCTAGGTATAGGAGGGTTTGGAACTCCAGGGCCGTAAGGCTCCCTTCTTCGCCTAAGCTGCTCAGTGCTCTCTTCAATACTCGCACAGCTGCTTCAGCCGCACCATTCCTATGAGGAGAGTCAGCAGGGTGGAACACCCAAGTCCAATCTGTTCCAGACTCTGCGGCTTTCTTCTGTACCTTGTTATTGTCGATATTTGCTAGGAACTTGTAAAGTTCTTCCAGCGCTGGCTTTGCTCCCACGAAATTAGTCCCTTTATCGGACCAGAGCTTCCTGGGATGGCCTCTCAATGCAGTGAAGCGTTGGAACGTCTTCAGGAAACCTTCGGTCGAGAGGTCTTCCACTATGTCGGCATGTATCGCTCTGGACGCCATGCAGCAGAAAACGACGCCCCAGGCTTTCTTGCTTGTCCTCTTTTTCACTGAGTCTTTGATCGTGTAGGGACCAAAGAGGTCTAATGTTGTATACTCGAATGGCGTGGCCGGCTCTGTGCACTCCGGGGGGAGTTCGCTCATGACTTGACGGCACATTTTCGCCTTGTTCTTTCGGCAGTGTATACATGAGTCAATCACACTTCGGGCTACTCTTGGCCCTTGCACAATCCAAGCCTTGTCTCTCATGCGCAAGAGGGTTCCTGCAATGCCCTCATGGTTTGCCCTGTGGGCTTCCTCTGCCAGGAGGATGCTGACCCATTCCCTGTAGGGAAGTAAGGGCACCCCAGGCCATTCCTTGGCCATGGCTTGAACTCTGCCGTGGCACAGTAAGAGTTTGGAGTCCTCCTCTTTGTGGACCACGAGTCTGTCCAGTGTGGTCACAGGGAACTCTGCGCCTTCCTGTGCGGCCAGGCATAGTTCCTTGAATGCGCTTCGAAGTTTGTTCACTGTTAATGTCTCCCACTTTACCAATGTGCGGGTTGGCAAATGTGCTTTTGTCGTTTGGGCCTTCCGGGTGAAGCCGATGACGCAGCAGAGTGTCTTAAGAGAACTCTATCTTTTCGGGTCTATCTGGCCTATGAGAGCCCCGCCCCACAGTTTTTCGAAGGTTCTGTTTGGCGAGACAGTGACATCTGGTTCTTCTTTCATGGCTGTCGTCTTTTCTTCCCCTGAGCTGGCAGGGGAAGGCATTGTCTTTGCTTGTGCTCTCGTGATAGCAACTGTGAAGGCTTTTCTTTGAAGCCTACTTACTGCGTCACTCGCAGCGGTAGCTACCTCTGAGGCTGATTTCTTTGGCCATTCCTCTTTGGGGTAGGCGAGGAAATCAGGGCTGTGTTGCCAAACAGAGTCCTCTCCGAGTAGCAATGTTGCGTTCTCCAGGTCAGCTACGGGACCAGCCTTCTGGATCTCTCCAACCCGATTCACGAAGAACATTTGGAATCCATAGCTTTGGATGGCACCTAGCACCGTCTGACTGTCGACGAAGTGGAACCATCTCTCCACTTTGATTCTTCCATGTTTAGTTACATACTTTTTTAGGCGGGATGCGAACACCGCCCTACAGATTTCCGCTTTCACTGGGTCACCTCTAAGGTCAAGAGGGGCCAGTTTAGCTTTTGACTTCACTAGCCGGGCGACTGCTCCCCCCGACGTCTCCCACCGCAGATATAGTACCGCGCCATAGGAATCACAGCTCCCGTCTGAGAACGTGATCGCCCATGGTGATACTTCTCGGAAATGTGACGCGGCTCAGGCGAGCGTATTCTTTGAACAGCTCCACCGCTTTCTCTTGGAGCTCCTCTGATAGTGGCTGGTCCCAAGTGTCCTTGGTCATCTTTCCAGCCTCCTGGAATGCTCTTCTCACTAGGATCACTCCATTCTGCTTGAGTGGAGTTGCGAGACCAATCGGGTCATACAGTCCTGCGACTTGGCCGAGTAGGACTCGGCGCGTCAGAGGGTTAGGCATCCTCTCTATGATATCTCAGGGTTTGAGCTGGAAGCCGCCTGTCTTCAAGATGACTTCGACCCCCTTCAGGATCTCTTCCAGTCTGTGTGAGTCATTGTGCGACACGAGGAGATCGTCCACGTAGCTGTTGTCCACGATGACAGTTCTTTCATCGGTTAGATGGGAGAACCGAGGAAGGTATGCGGTCTCTCGCATAGCCACTTGGGCAATACATCCGGCCGGCTAGTCTCCCATATTCACCCTGACGACGGCGTAATCTTCTATCTCGTCTTGCGGTGAGTCTTTCCACAGAAAGCGGTGTACATGGACTTCCTCCTCTTCCAGCCACACTGAGTTGTACATCTTTTTGATGTCACCGATGGCTGCATGTTCTCCTTCCCGGAATATGAGGAGTACCGCTCGGATTGGGTTCAGCACATCAGGACCTTTCAGTAGGATGTTGTTCATGCTTACTCCTCTGAACTCTTGGCTGCTGTCCCAGACGATGCATACTGGAGTGGTGACGGAGTGTGGGTTCGGTGCGGTCAAGTGACTCACGTACCATACTGCTCCTTTCCATTGGTCCATCACGGACCTAGTTAGTTTCACCGCAGCTCCTCTCTCCACCATTTCGTGGATTTGCCTGGTATAGGCGACCTTCCATGAGGGGTCTTTCTCGAGGCGCTTCTCCGTCCTGAGGAAGGTTGACTCCACAGCTTGGCGGTTGGTAGGGAGTGATGCTGGTCGTTCCTTCCAGGGGTACTTTGCATCCCAGTGGGAGTCCCCACAGTGCGAGTCTTTCTCCTTGAAGGTCAAGCCAGCCTTGATGGTCTCTAGCTCCCTCTCGTCAGCCAGTGTCATCTCCTTTCCTCCAGGCGGACAGTTACCGCAGCGACACCCTCCACAGACGGGGTCACAGGCTGCTCTTATGCTGTCCCATTTCAGCCAGTCGAAGACTTCCTTGTTGCTTGCGGCGGTTACTCCTTCTTTTATGCTTTTCCTCATGGTTAAGTCCACTGCGAGGTGTTTGCATTCTCTCACGTTCCCATGGAGCGTGCAAAGTGGGTCAATGAATGACGCGTGGTCATTTTTACCTCTTCAAAGAGGTCCGGATGCGCACCGCTCACAGTTTTGCCCAGTGGGCCGTCCCATAGCACCAGATCACCGGCTCTCTCCATTCTTTGCGGGTCCAAGCGACCTTCCCGGGTGCTGATGAGCAGATCAATGGTTTCAGGCCGGGTCAATTCTCCTGGCTTGACACGTGGGAAAAACAGTTCTAGTTTCTTGGAGTCCACCACTCTGTCTACTTTGGCGATGTCCTCAAGGCCGTAGCAGAGCATTTCGTGGGCCCTCAAGGTCCCCTTCGGGGGCCATATTTTTATTGCCACCACATACCTCTTGGTATCGACTCTGACTGCCATCTTCCCAACACTGTACACGACCAGTGTGATAGGCTCGAGCCTCTTGGTGGCTCTGTGAGTGATATAGTTGGTGTCGGAGGCGAGGTCCATCAATGCTCCAACACAGTCTCCTCCTCTTGTCGTGACATCCATGAGCATCATGAGGACTGGGTATTCTTTTATGCTGCTTTTGTCCAACAGGCTCTTGCTGGCGCACACTTGGGAGGTTGTTTTGTTCATGAAGGCTTTTTTGAATGCTTCCATTTGGAGCGTTGACAACTTCAACTCCGTGACAACCTTCTCCTTCTCTCTTGTTTTGCTCCTGCCCTGTGTCTTGGAGCAGAGGAGAAAATGATGGTTGACAGGGCCGCCCCCCCTTCACACACTCATCCTTCTTACAGAGGAATCTCTTCTCGCATAGGCCGTTGGCCCCGTGATAAGCGAGGCATTTGGCGCATGCTCCAGCTTTCTTCACCTGGGCTCGTTTCTCAAGCAGTTTAGCCTTCTTGAAGGCCGGGCAGAAGTAAAGTCTTTTTCCATGTGTTTCTTCTCCACACATGGTGCACGAGTCCCTCTGGGGCTCTCTTCTTACTTCGCTCACTGTCGTTCTGGTAAATGACCGTCTGTCACCTCCTCTGTCGCTCAGCCTCTCATGCTGGGTTGGTCTATCGCCAGCGTGGGTGGCTCCAAGCTCCAACTGTGCTAGCCTCTCGAGGATACTTTCCTGTCCTTTCAGGAATGACAAGAGCCTGTCGAAGTAACTTCCGGGCATGACGCCATTCGCGGGGTCACGCTCATAGGAGATCCACTTCTCTCTCATGCCTATAGGCAGCTTCCTCTCTATGGCTGCGACAGTTAAGTGGTTTTTGATCACGTCCTCCATCCCAAGGTCCTTTAAGTCGTACAGTGCGGTTCCGTCGGCCTCCTCCAATGCTCCAACATAGTCTCCCGTTGTGTCAACGAGCTTCGCAAACTCTACCAGACCATAGCACCGGACATCCTCCCATTCTTAACTGCAACCATCAACTCCTCACTCAACTCGGGGGTGGTCCCCACCTCCCTAAAACAAGCCAGAGTCACGCCCCTCATAAAAAAACCAACCCTGAACCCCACCGTCATAGGCAACTATTGTCCTGTCTCTCTTCTCTCCTTCCTTTCTAAAACACTTGAACGTGCTGTATCCAACCAACTTACTGCTTATCTCTTACAGAATGACCTCCTAGACCCTAATCAGTCTGGCTTCCGGACTGGCCACTCCACAGAAACGGCCCTCATTGCGGTCACAGAGGCACTTCACTTAGCAAAAGCGAAAGGCCTCTCCTCTGTCCTGATTCTCCTAGATCTATCTGCAGCATTCGACACAGTCAACCATCAGATCCTCCTCGCGGCCCTTGCAGGAATGGGAGTGGTTGGATCTGTGCCGACATGGCTGACATCATACCTCAATGACCGCTCCTACCAAGTGTCATGGAGAGGGACTCTGTCGGCCACCCGCCCCCTGCGGACGGGTGTCCCCCAGGGCTCGGTCCTAGGACCCCTTCTCTTCTCCCTCTACACTAAATCACTGGGTAACATTATCACATCTCATGGCTTCTCATATCATTGTTATGCCGATGATACTCAACTCTTCCTCTCCTTCCCTCCCTCAGATATCCACGTCTCCGAGCGGATCTTGCCCTGTCTGTCTAGTTGGCTAGCGGCCAGCAGAGTTAGCATTGGTTCGCTAGCGGCTAGCAGTGTTAGCATTGGATGGCTAGCGGCTAGCAATTAGCATTGGTTGGTTAGCGGCTAGCAGTTAGCATTGGATGGCTAGCGGCTAGCAGTGTTAGCATTGGTTGGCTAGCGGCTAGCAGTTAGCATTGGTTGGCTAGCGG
>NC_140168.1:131789304-131837529 GCF_963971535.1 Notolepis coatsorum
GTGGCATCATGGAGACCGTCACCTACTGTAGCATGGAGACCGTCGACTACTGTAGCATCTTGGAGACCGTCACCTACTGTAGCCTGGAGACCGTCACCTACTGTGGCATCATGGAGACCGTCACCTACTGTAGCATGGAGACCGTCACCTAATGTAGCATGGAGACCGTCACCTACTGTGGCATGGAGACCGTCACCTAGTGTAGCATGGAGACCATCACCTACTGTAGCATGGAGACCGTCACCTACTGTAGCGTCATGGAGACCGTCACCTACTGTGGCATCATGGAGACCGTCACCTACTGTAGCATGGAGACCGTCACCTACTGTAGCATCATGGAGACCGCCACCTACTGTAGCATGGAGACCGTCACCTACTGTAGCATGGAGACCGTCACCTACTGTAGCATCATGGAGACCGTCACCTACTGTAGCATGGAGACCATCACCTACTGTAGCATGGAGACCGTCACCTACTGTAGCATCATGGAGACCGTCACCTACTGTAGCCTGGAGACCGTCACCTACTGTAGCATCATGGAGACCGTCACCTACTGTGGCATCATGGAGACCGTCACCTACTGTAGCATGGAGACCGTCACCTAATGTAGCATGGAGACCGTCACCTACTGTGGCATGGAGACCGTCACCTACTGTGGCATCATGGAGACCGTCACCTACTGTGTCATCATGGAGACCGTCACCTACTGTAGCATGGAGACCGTCGACTACTGTAGCATCTTGGAGACCGTCACCTAGTGTAGCATGGAGACCGTCACCTACTGTAGCATGGAGACCGTCACCTACTGTAGCATCATGGAGACCGTCACCTACTGTGGCATCATGGAGACCGTCACCTACTGTAGCATGGAGACCGTCACCTACTGTAGCATCATGGAGACCGTCACCTACTGTAGCATGGAGACCATCACCTACTGTAGCATGGAGATTGTCACCTACTGTAGCATCATGGAGACCGTCACCTACTCTAGCATCATGGAGACCGTCACCTACTGTAGCATCATGGAGACGTCACCTACTGTAGCATGGAGACCGTCACCTACTGTAGCATGGAGACCGTCACCTACTGTAGCATCATGGAGACCGTCACCTACTGTGGCATCATGGAGACCGTCACCTACTGTAGCATGGAGACCGTCACCTACTGTAGCATCATGGAGACCGTGACCTACTGTAGCATGGAGACCGTCACCTACTGTAGCATGGAGACCGTCACCTACTGTAGCATCATGGAGACCGTCACCTACTGTAGCATGGAGACCATCACCTACTGTAGCATGGAGACCGTCACCTACTGTAGCATCATGGAGACCGTCACCTACTGTAGCCTGGAGACCGTCACCTACTGTAGCATCATGGAGACCGTCACCTACTGTGGCATCATGGAGACCGTCACCTACTGTAGCATGGAGACCGTCACCTAATGTAGCATGGAGACCGTCACCTACTGTGGCATGGAGACCGTCACCTACTGTGGCATCATGGAGACCGTCACCTACTGTGGCATCATGGAGACCGTCACCTACTGTAGCATGGAGACCGTCGACTACTGTAGCATCTTGGAGACCGTCACCAAGTGTAGCATGGAGACCGTCACCTACTGTAGCATGGAGACCGTCACCTACTGTAGCATCATGGAGACCGTCACCTACTGTGGCATCATGGAGACCGTCACCTACTGTAGCATGGAGACCGTCACCTACTGTAGCATCATGGAGACCGTCACCTACTGTAGCATGGAGACCATCACCTACTGTAGCATGGAGATTGTCACCTACTGTAGCATCATGGAGACCGTCACCTACTCTAGCATCATGGAGACCGTCACCTACTGTAGCATCATGGAGACGTCACCTACTGTAGCATGGAGACCGTCACCTACTGTAGCATGGAGACCGTCACCTACTGTAGCATCATGGAGACCGTCACCTACTGTGGCATCATGGAGACCGTCACCTACTGTAGCATCATGGAGACCGTCACCTACTGTAGCATGGAGACGTCACCTACTGTAGCATGGAGACCGCCACCTACTGTAGCATGGAGACCGTCACCTACTGTTGCATCATGGAGACCGTCACCTACTGTAGCATCATGGAGACCGCCACCTACTGTAGCATCATGGAGACCGTGACCTAGTGTAGCATCATGGAGACCGTCACCTACTGTAGCATGGAGACCGTCACCTACTGTAGCATCATGGAGACTGTCACCTACTGTAGCATGGAGACCGTCACCTATTGTTGCATCATGGGGACCGTCACTTACTGTAGCATCATGGAGACCGCCACCTACTGTAGCATGGAGACCGTCACCTACTGTAGCATGGAGACCGTCACCTACTGTAGCATCATGGAGACCGTCACCTACTGTAGCATGGAGACCATCACCTACTGTAGCATGGAGACCGTCACCTACTGTAGCATCATGGAGACCGTCACCTACTGTAGCCTGGAGATCGTCACCTACTGTAGCATCATGGAGACCGTCACCTACTGTGGCATCAGGTAGACCGTCATCTACTGTAGCATGGAGACCGTCACCTAATGTAGCATGGAGACCGTCACCTACTGTGGCATGGAGACCGTCACCTACTGTAGCATGGAGACCGTCGACTACTGTAGCATCTTGGAGACCGTCACCTAGTGTAGCATGGAGACCATCACCTACTGTAGCATGGAGACCGTCACCTACTGTAGCATCATGGAGACCGTCACCTACTGTGGCATCATGGAGACCGTCACCTACTGTAGCATGGAGACCGTCACCTACTGTAGCATCATGGAGACCGTCACCTACTGTAGCATGGAGACCATCACCTACTGTAGCATGGAGATTGTCACCTACTGTAGCATCATGGAGACTGTTGTGAAGGGCCAGATTAAACCGAATATATATATTTATTTGTATATATATATTTAATTGTATTTGTATATTCTCTAATATTCCCTGATATCCCTTGTATATTCCTTGTACAATATGCATTGAATATCCATTCTAGCCTACTGAACATCCCATAATAGTCTCCATTCGACTATTGGTCGAGACCTTGGTGCCAGGCTGCCATACCCCCCAGACCCAGTTCAAACGTACCGCTCAACATGTACGAACAAGTCCTAGTTCCGCATAGGAATCTGGCTACCGCACCACTAACGGTACTATTTGTTCATAGTGCGTATATATACTGCGCTACTAAAGTAGGACTTCCTTTTCAGTCCAGTTTCTTACCCTCCAATAGAGTGACAGACGTAAAGCCTCCCCGCGACGCCACGTGTGGGAGTAAGGCCAAGTTCGGCCTACCATCGGTATTGAGACATCGTGTATATTAATATTTGAATAGTCATATTTGGCACTATATCGTCGAGTTGGACGTAGTCTATTAAGCTAATAATAGTCTGTTAATATATAGTGCTTCGTGCGGTGAGAATACTATCGTAGTCAGTACCCCATCGTTTCGGGCAGAGAACTGGCTGCTTATCCAGGATGGTCGACCCCATGTGAGACTGCATCCGAGGAGCCCCAGAGCCGACGAGCGAGTGGACCTGTATACCGGATTATTCTACCGACGACAGCCCGCCTTCCCAGGCACGGATTATGCTTTGTGTACAGTGATTATTCCATGGATAAAGACCCCCGACACTGCCGTGTGTTGGAACCCCCCCCCCTGGAGAGGACGCAAGGTGAGGAGACGCTCTGCAAGACGAGGTCGCTTCACGTCTCTCCCCCGTGGACCGGAGAGAGCCGGCTCACAGAGAGTCCACCTGCTTTCATCTGTGGTCCAAGGATCGCTGGCGCACCGAGCTGCACAACTGTGGGTTCACCCAGGATACCATTGGCCGGACGAGGCAGCCAGACTCTACCCCCCCCCCCCCCCTCCTACTCCTGTTGTCTTACAAGCGACCGGATTACCCCCCTTAGTGTATCCAGTCTTATAATCATTAAAGTATCATTGCTGTTATTCCTTAACTATTCCAGGTCGTATATTTACCGCCTGCGCCATCAGAGATTGGACATTCTCTATTGATATACAGACGAATACTCTTTGCCATAAAAGTGCATACTATTCCCATTCATAAATGTGATTGATTTGATTAAGTGCTTGCTCTACACACCATCGCTGTGTAGAAATAAAGACCTATTTCTAATTCGTACATTTGTGTTGGATCCGTTTCATCTACGTGAGAGTGTTTATCATAATATATTTATGCCGAGTACTGGGTGGCCGAATATAAAGTACAAAGGTAGTGGTAGTAAGTATCATATCTAGTAATACAGTCAGGGAATTGTACCCCTCAGTTACAATTGGTCCTTCGAGCCGGAGGGTAATTAGTGTAATATTAATATAGTGTTATTAATATTGAAATGGCCTATGATGAACACTCCACGAAACGATCCTCCTAACCAACGCCCGCAGCGCGAACGACGGCTCCCTCAGTACTTAGAGGCTTACGCTGTCAGTCAACAACCTAGTCTTCTACTAACAGTAAACGCGGTAAAACTAGAAAGTAAAAGTATGTCTAACCCCAACGCCCAGACTACCCCGACCATAGAGGCCCCTACGGGTTCTAATGTAACTGACCAAGTTCACGGTGGGGACCAGTGGGAACCAGACATGACTTCACACCCCGCCAGTACTGAAGAAGTAGTCCCCGATGAGTCCCGGGAGGAATACAACGCTACCGAGAGAGAACTCGGCACGGAAGAAGACGGGGAGAGCACCGTGGAGATAGAGCTCCAAGGCTCCGCAAGGAGTACCCCGAGGGAAGGCTCCCCTATACAACCGCCTTCTCCCAGCGAGGCAGAGAGGACCCTACAGCAGGCCTTCCTCATCAGCCTGAACGCCGCTGCTGAACGCGACCGACTGCAGATCCAGCAGCGGAGCGAAGAAGAGCATATACGTCTAGAAATAAGACGCATTCAGATGGAAGAGAATGTGGCCCGAGACCGAGCAGACAGCCAGCGAGCAGCTGCTGGTGCTCTACGGGACGCAGAGCGCGACAGACAGCAAGCGCAACTAATAGAACAGCTGATCAGACGGACAACACCCTCTCCCTCCGCCAGAGGCTCCAGGAACTCGTCTAGACACACCTCCAGGGCGGCATCCCCTAGCCGAGTAAACAACCCTGAACTTGACCAACAGACGAGGTCTATACCCCCCACAGACCACCTCCCCCCACCGGTCCAAGCGAGACCTAGCAACCGGGAAGGAGCAGCATATCCTGTGGAGAGGCTAAACCAGAGACTACAAGCACTGGATGACCTAACTGAAGACGAAGAGGAAGAGGAGGAGAACCACGCCCGACGACAGCACAGTACTCTACCGGACCAGGAGGTCCGGTACAGCCCAGGCTATACTCCCGCGGAGCTGCGCTACAGACCCCCGACTCTATACACGGGTGAGCACGACGCACGACCCGCACAGAGGAACAGCACCTGGACAAGCGGGCCATGGTACACTGCCGGTACCAGCCCATACCAAGGAGCGGGAGGAGACTCGCCTAGGAGGCCTCTCCCCCAACGCTCGCCGATGTATCCACAGTCAGCGTCATACATTGGCACGCCTATGGTACCCGACTTCACCCAAGAGAACCGGGCCCAGTATACAGAACTCCGCATGTGTCTGGAGACCATGTTAGTGGATGTATTGGATGAACGCCATAAATACGCCATCCTACTGAAGCACTTAAAGGTACCCCGCGCACATAATATAGCGCTCGCCTACGCGACTTCCACCACCCCATACACAGCAGCGCTGGTAGCATTGGACCAGAGGTATGGGCGCATATGGGATTACGTGATCCAGGAGATCCGACACATCGACCGCTTACCCCCAGCAATAGACAATCGAGCACTGGACGACCTGTCCATCAGAGTGCAGTCCCTGGTAGGGATGTTGGGAGCGCAGAGAGAGAAGGGGAGGCATGAACTTTACGCCAACTCAAATGTGGAAAGGATCTTGGAGAAGCTGCCGCCCGCTCGACAGGAGCGTTTTAGGCGGCAGAGAGACCACCGAGACCCGAATGGCACAGAACCGAACCTCCTCGATCTAGCAGACTTCCTGGCGAGAGAAGTCAGCAGCCTACGGCTAGATACATTCGGACGGAGCACCCCTGGCTCCAGAGAAGGAACCAGACGACTAAATGATGGAAGAAGATCGGTGACTGTGATGCACCAATCGGAGTCAGTGCCGAGCAGCAGGAGCCACAGTACCCCCTCCAGAACGGAGAAGTGGAAGATAGTGTGCCCCTACTGTGAGAAAGAACACTGGCTAGCGCAATGTGACTCCTTCCCCAAGCTGAACGCGGAGGAAGCAAGTCAATGGATAAAGTCCAACAAGCGCTGTTTTCGCTGTGCGCGCTCACACATGGCAGCCGAATGCCGCTTAAAGAAAAGGTGCACCAAGTGCGATGGAGCCCATCTGGACATACTTCACGACAGTAACAGACGGCGCCCTTCACCCGCACCATCCAGCAGCAAAGCGAGCGTCATGTACATCGATCCCGCCAGCAGCAGTGGAGCCCGAGTACTCCTAAAAGTAGTGCGTGTGACACTAAGCTACCAGAATAAAGTCCTGGACACTTACGCCGTCCTCGATGACGGGTCAGAGAAGACCCTTCTGCTCGCCTCCGCTGCGGCCCAGCTAGGGCTGCGGGGAAGCGAAACCCAAATGACAATTCGGACAATAAGACGAGATTTGAAGACGATAAAGGGCGAGAATGTCTCATTCTCTATCGCAGCAAGCGGCCAGCCTGAGCGACGGTACCAGATTACAGACGCTTTCACCAGCCAAGAAATAGGACTGTCGCGGTACACATACCCTGTCGCCAAGCTGATGGAGAAATATGCACATCTGCGCAAGTTACCGATCCCGCTCATAGACAATGCTATGCCGACCCTGTTGATAGGCTCCGACCATGCAGACCTCATTGTCCCGATAGACCGGGTTCATACCGGACCCCGAGGCTGTCCTGCAGCAGTCGAGACCCGTTTGGGATGGACTCTCCAAGGCCCGCTCGCCAAATCTCTCAACCGAAGTACAGCCACTAGATGTCTCCACTCCCGAGTCACAGAGGGAGAAACCGCACTCCTGCAACACGTAGAGCGGCTATGGACCTTGGAACAAATGCCCTTTAAGAACGGAAAGAAAGACATTCGCTCTAAAGATGACATTTACGCCATTCACCTCCTCGAGACAGGGACCAAGAGAGTCCCGGTCAACGGCGTGTTGAGATACGCCACGCCACTCCTGCGGCGAGAAGGAATGCCTACTTTCCACGCCAAGACAGACGCCACAGAACGGTACCTGCTGAACACGGAGCGGCGCTTAGCCAAGAACCCCGCCCAAGAGAGTGTATACCGCGCTGAGATTGAGAAGCTCATCACAGCGGGACACGTCACAAAGATGGACATTAAAGAGGCTGACCAGACCACTGAATCGTGGTACGTGCCTCACCACAAGGTCCATCACAACGGTAAAGACCGCATAGTATTTAACTGCAGCTACCAGATCGGATCCCAAAATCTGAATAAAGAGTTACTGCCCGGTCCCACACTCGGCCCCTCCCTACTCGGCGTTCTACTCCGCTTCCGCCAGGAAAAGGTGGCCATCAGCGGGGACATTAAAGGAATGTTCCTGCAGGTGAGATTAGTAGAGGAGGACAAGCCCCTGTTACGGTTCCTATGGAGAGAGAAGCCAGGAGATGAGCACCCAGCCATCTACCAATGGGAAGTCCTCCCCTTCGGAACGACGTGCAGCCCCTGCTGTGCTACATTTGCACTACAGAAACATGTAGCAGAGGACCCAGCAGCGGACGAAGAGGTCCGACACAGCGTAAAGAACAGCTTCTACATAGACAACTGTCTACAAAGCATTTCAACCCAGGAAGAAGCCGAGGCTCTCCTGATTAAACTCCGCGCCTCATTGATCAAAGGCGGCTTTGATCTCAGGCAGTGGGCCAGCAGCGATCCGCAAGTACTGCGCAGCCTCTCCTCCGAGGACAAGGCAGCCAGCAGCGAGACCTGGATGGCTACAATCCCGGGAGAAGCCCAGGAGATGACCCTGGGATTGGTGTGGCGATTCAAAACAGATTCGCTTCACTACAGACACAAGCCCCTGACTACGGAGCAGGGAAGGCCGGCGGCGGCGCCGACCACCAGACGGAGTGTGTACACAACACTCGCCCGACAATATGACCCGCTAGGATGTATTCTACCGTACACCACCAGGGCAAAAATGATTGTACGAGCATTGTGGGACAAGGACCAGGGCTGGGACGACCCCATTCCCGCACACCTTGCATCCACCTGGAGAGAGTGGGAGATGGAGCTCCACTCACTCCCAGGCGTTAATATGCGCCGAAGCTACTTCCCACCCACGGTGAGGCCAGAGACATGTAAAATGGACTTACACGTCTTCAGTGACGCCTCAGAGGTCGCATACGGATCAGTAGCCTACTTGCGGGCCCAAGAAGAGGGGGGAGAGATCTACACAGCATTTGCCCTCGCCCGCTCGAGAATAGCCCCACGCAAGCAACAATCTATCCCACGCCTAGAGCTCTGCGCAACCCTAGCCGGAGCGCACCTAGCCACGCTCATCCAACGTGAGCTCACCATACCGGTGTCTAGAACAATCCTGTGGTCAGATTCCACGACAGTACTCGCCTGGATCAAATCGGACTCATGCAAGTACAAAGTCTTCGTGGGAGTCAGAGTCACCGAGATTCAAGACTTAACCGAAGAGTTAACCGGAGAAACAGAGTGGCGCTACGTTGATACAAAACAGAACCCAGCTGACGTCATCACCCGGGGAATGCCCCTAGATGACCTCACCCGTCGCAATGTCTACAGTGACGGCCCAGCATTCCTAAAGCTCCCGGAAGGAGAGTGGCCCACGCCTATCCCGAGGGAAGCCAGTCAGGAGGAGGCTGAGAATAAGAAGCCTGTGTTCTGTGGATTGAGCACTGTTATCTCCGCAGACCCCAACATAGATGATTGCACTACCATAGAGAGTGCACAACAAAGGACATTCCTACTGCACTACCTACCGTCTCTACAGACCCGCCAGAAGTGGGTAAAGGAGAGAGACAATTTGACAGAAGGAACGGTCGTCATGATTATTGATCAATCACTGCCCAGAGCTATGTGGCCGGCCGGCCGCGTAAGCAAAGTGATCACCGGTGCCGACGGCAAGGTCCGAGCAGCTGAAGTGCTTGTCCAGGGTCGCACTTACACCCGTCCCGTGGCGAGGCTCATAGAACTGCCCCGACTCCCAGACACAATCGATGATGACCATGACCCTATAACCCTATGACTTTGTGAAGTTGACTGACCCCTACAGCAAACCCTTATGTGTAAATAGACAACGCGATTAATCTGTCTCTGCTTAACTGATTAGGTCTGGGACCAATCAGGGGGTGGCTGTTGTGAAGGGCCAGATTAAACCGAATATATATATTTATTTGTATATATATATTTAATTGTATTTGTATATTCTCTAATATTCCCTGATATCCCTTGTATATTCCTTGTACAATATGCATTGAATATCCATTCTAGCCTACTGAACATCCCATAATAGTCTCCATTCGACCATTGGTCGAGACCTTGGTGCCAGGCTGCCATACCCCCCAGACCCAGTTCAAACGTACCGCTCAACATGTACGAACAAGTCCTAGTTCCGCGTAGGAATCTGGCTACCGCACCACTAACGGTACTATTTGTTCATAGTGCGTATATATACTGCGCTACTAAAGTAGGACTTCCTTTTCAGTCCAGTTTCTTACCCTCCAATAGAGTGACAGACGTAAAGCCTCCCCGCGACGCCACGTGTGGGAGTAAGGCCAAGTTCGGCCTACCATCGGTATTGAGACATCGTGTATATTAATATTTGAATAGTCATATTTGGCACTATATCGTCGAGTTGGACGTAGTCTATTAAGCTAATAATAGTCTGTTAATATATAGTGCTTCGTGCGGTGAGAATACTATCGTAGTCAGTACCCCATCGTTTCGGGCAGAGAACTGGCTGCTTATCCAGGATGGTCGACCCCATGTGAGACTGCATCCGAGGAGCCCCAGAGCCGACGAGCGAGTGGACCTGTATACCGGATTATTCTACCGACGACAGCCCGCCTTCCCAGGCACGGATTATGCTTTGTGTACAGTGATTATTCCATGGATAAAGACCCCCGACACTGCCGTGTGTTGGAACCCCCCCCCCTGGAGAGGACGCAAGGTGAGGAGACGCTCTGCAAGACGAGGTCGCTTCACGTCTCTCCCCCGTGGACCGGAGAGAGCCGGCTCACAGAGAGTCCACCTGCTTTCATCTGTGGTCCAAGGATCGCTGGCGCACCGAGCTGCACAACTGTGGGTTCACCCAGGATACCCTTGGCCGGACGAGGCAGCCAGACTCTACCCCCCCCCCCCCTCCTACTCCTGTTGTCTTACAAGCGACCGGATTACCCCCCTTAGTGTATCCAGTCTTATAATCATTAAAGTATCATTGCTGTTATTCCTTAACTATTCCAGGTCGTATATTTACCGCCTGCGCCATCAGAGATTGGACATTCTCTATTGATATACCGATGAATACTCTTTGCCATAAAAGTGCATACTATTCCCATTCATAAATGTGATTGATTTGATTAAGTGCTTGCTCTACACACCATCGCTGTGTAGAAATAAAGACCTATTTCTAATTCTTACATTTGTGTTGGATCCGTTTCATCTACGTGAGAGTGTTTATCATAATATATTTATGCCGAGTACTGGGTGGCCGAATATAAAGTACAAAGGTAGTGGTAGTAAGTATCATATCTAGTAATACAGTCAGGGAATTGTACCCCTCAGTTACAGAGACCGTCACCTACTCTAGCATCATGGAGACCGTCACCTACTGTAGCATCATGGAGACGTCACCTACTGTAGCATGGAGACCGTCACCTACTGTAGCATGGAGACCGTCACCTACTGTAGCATCATGGAGACCGTCACCTACTCTAGCATCATGGAGACCGTCACCTACTGTAGCATCATGGAGACGTCACCTACTGTAGCATGGAGACCGTCACCTACTGTAGCATGGAGACCGTCACCTACTGTAGCATCCTGGAGACCGTCACCTACTGTGGCATCATGGAGACCGTCACCTACTGTAGCATCATGGAGACCGCCACCTACTGTGGCATCATGGAGACCGTCACCTACTGTAGCATGGAGACCGTCACCTACTGTAGCATGGAGACCGTCACCTACTGTAGCATGGAGACCGCCACCTACTGTAGCATGGAGACCGTCACCTACTGTGGCATCATGGAGACCGTCACCTACTGTAGCATCATGGAGACCGTCACCTACTGTAGCATCATGGAGACCGCCACCTACTGTAGCATCATGGAGACCGTGACCTAGTGTAGCATCATGGAGACCGTCACCTACTGTAGCATGGAGACCGTCACCTACTGTAGCATCATGGAGACTGTCACCTACTGTAGCATGGAGACCGTCACCTATTGTTGCATCATGGGGACCGTTACCTACTGTAGCATCGAAGATGATGAGGAGGAGGAGGAGGACGTTGATGAAGATGGGGATGACGATGACTATTCAATCCCACTTTATGTTCCCTCCAGGGTGTGGGTCAGTGGCGGCTCTGCCACTAGGGGTGCAAGGGCGCCGCCCCCCCTTCAGGCCCTGCCTGGTTATATGAGAGTAGAACAAGAAAAAGTATCTTTTTGTTTTTTGTTTTATAGCCCTATAAATAATATAAACATGTTTAAAATGAATAATATTTACTCATTTTAAGTATGTTTGTATTTCCAATGCACAATATAACGTTATTATCTCAAATAAAAAAACACTCGTTTTCCTGAGCAGGAAGTGACGTTTTTTTTATTTTTTTTATTTTTTCGTATTTCTCGGCCCGGGCTAGATGCGATAGCGCTCTGAGTGCGCGTCACAGTTTGATCGCTGTATCCGTCACAGCCAATCAGTGCATAACGCGGTGTGCATTGAAATATGACTATTATGTTGGAATCCGGGCGCGATTTGAAGCGGTCTAGCCAGTAGCGTCAAGAATTTCTGTAGCCGCATTTCGCGGAGACGCTCTCTGATTGGCCGACGCCAGTATTTTTTTCCGTAGCAGAATTTCACAGAGACGATCTCTGATTGGCCGAATCCAATTTCTAATGTTCCAATTCTAGGTTATTCCTAGGTTTGTCCGTTGGTGGAGATAGTTGTGTTGTTGTGAGAATGATGCAGGCAGCTGTTTGTCTTAGACGAGCGTGCCGTGACTGCAAGTTCTTTAGACTGTTAAAGGGGAACTCCACTTTTTTTGGAAATTAGCTTATTTAACATCTTCCCTGGAGTTAGACAAGAAGATGCATACCTTTTTTGTCTCTGTGCGTGCATTTTAGCTTTGGGAATAGACGCTCCGTTAGCATAGCTTAGCTTCATCACTGGAAGTGAGGCAGGACAGTAGCCTTACAGTGCCTTACAGTGTATTGCAAGGTCTGACATTGACCAAACTTGATATGCATGACCTTGGTGGGCTCTAGGTCAACTCCTGAAAAGGGGGTCAATGTCAGACTTTGCAATCAAAAGTTAGGGGGCTAATAACCCTTGCCATAATTTCAGTGCGCCCCCTAACTTTTGATTATATTATTATTATATTATATTATATATTAGAACTATGCACTGTTTAGACTGTCTTAACCTTTAGACTGTCTTATTTATGTTTGGACACTAGAGGGCTCACCACCCATTACAGCCTACTGTAGCATGGAGACCGTCACCTACTGTAGCATCATGGAGACCGCCACCTACTGTAGCATCATGGAGACCGCCACCTACTGTAGCATCATGGAGACCGTCACCTACTGTAGCATGGAGACCGTCACCTACTGTAGCATGGAGACCGTCACCTACTGTAGCATGGAGACCGTCACCTACTGTAGCATGGAGACCATCACCTACTGTAGCATGGAGACCGTCACCTACTGTAGCATCATGGAGACTGTCACCTACTGTAGCATCATGGAGACGTCACCTACTGTGGCATTATGGAGACCGTCACCTACTGTAGCATGGAGACCGTCACCTACTGTAGCATGGAGACCGTCACCTACTGTAGCATGGAGACCGCCACCTACTGTAGCATCATGGAGACCGCCACCTACTGTAGCATCATGGAGACCGTCACCTACTGTAGCATGGAGACCGTCACCTACTGTAGCATGGAGACCGTCACCTACTGTAGCATGGAGACCGTCACCTACTGTAGCATGGAGACCGTCACCTACTGTAGCATGGAGACCGTCACCTACTGTAGCATGGAGACCGTCACCTACTGTGGCATCATGGAGACCGTCACCTACTGTAGCATGGAGACCATCACCTACTGTAGCATGGAGACCATCACCTACTGTAGCATGGAGAGCGCCACCTAGCGTGCAGCAGTGGAATCGCGGTCTGAGTGAAGGAGCGCAACACAGGTCAAGGTCAACTTATTTATATAGCACATTTAAAATCAACCAAAGTTGTACCAAAGTGCTGTACAATACAAAAACAGAAATACTAAAAGAAATACAAAATACAGTATACACACAAAGTCATATAACTACAATAAAGTTTAAAAAACAATCCCGACACGACCAGGGATGTGTGGCTTACCGAGCCTCAGAACTCCAATAAAAACAAGTGAGTCTTCAGCTGTGTTTTAAAACTCTGTAGGGTCTGGGCATACCTAGTCAACGATGTGCCTCCTAGAACATTGTGATCATCTACTACTGGTCTATTGAAGGTTCCAAGCCACAGTCTAAGGAAAATCGGGGATGCAGCCTTTGCAAACTATGCACCAAAGTTATGGAACACACTACCTATGGACATTAGGGAAGCTAGATCTATTTTTTTTTTTATCTTTAATATTTTCCCCCCTCCTTTTTCCTGCCCCCTACAGTCGGTCTGGGAGAGTGGAGGATATCACATGCAGGTGAGTCTTCAGCTGTGTTTTAAAACTCTGTAGGGTCTGGGCAGACCTCATTTGCAGTGGAAGACGTAATTTAGGGGCAGCCACCGCAAAAGCTCGATCGCCTTTAGTCTTTAGCCTAGACCTCGGGACATCAACAATGTAAAACCTCAACACAACACAAGCTCCAAACCACATTTCCCACCCGATTGACCAGCGTCTGGAATTCAATTCCAAGCATTAATCTCCCTGGCTCTCCCTGCCTCTCCCTCTTCCCCGGCTCTCCCTGGCTCTCCCTGCCTCTCCCTGGCTCTCCCTGGCTCTCCCCGGCTCTTCCCGGCTCTCCCTGGCTCTCCCTGGCTCTCCCTGCCTCTCCCTCTTCCCCGGCTCTCCCTGGCTCTCCCTGGCTCTCCCCGGCTCTTCCCGGCTCTCCCTGGCTCTCCCTGCCTCTCCCTCTTCCCCGGCTCTCCCTGGCTCTCCCTCCTCCCCGGCTCTCCCTGGCTCTCCCTGGCTCTCCCCGGCTCTCCCTGGCTCTCCCTGGCTCTCCCTGGCTCTCCCCGGCTCTCCCCGGCTCTCCCTGGCTCTCCCTGGCTCTCCCCGGCTCTCCCTGGCTCTCCCTGGCTCTCCCTGGCTCTCCCCGGCTCTCCCCGGCTCTCCCTGGCTCTCCACGGCTCTCCCTGGCTCTCCCCGGCTCTCCCTGCCTCTCCCTGCCTCTCCCTGCCTCTCCCCGGCTCTCCCTGGCTCTCCCTGGCTCTCCCTGGCTCTCCCTGCCTCTCCCTGCCTCTCCCCGGCTCTCCCTGCCTCTCCCTGCCTCTCCCCGGCTCTCCCTGCCTCTCCCTGCCTCTCCCTGCCTCTCCCTGCCTCTCCCTGGCTCTCCCCGGCTCTCCCTGGCTCTCCCTGGCTCTCCCTGCCTCTCCCTGCCTCTCCCTGCCTCTCCCTGCCTCTCCCTGGCTCTCCCCGGCTCTCCCTGGCTCTCCCTGGCTCTCCCCGGCTCTCCCCCATCTCTGGCGTCTAAAGAGGCACACGTTGTCTGACCCACCATATGGAGCCAGCGGGGTGAGGTCAAGTTTCAACCTTGTTATTAATAACCTCCCTCTCCCCTTTCTCTTTGTAAACTAACAGCTGACAGGCTCTCTCTCTCTCTCTCTCTCTCTCGCTCGCTTGCTCTCTCTCTCTCTCTCTCTCTCTCTCTCTCTCTCTCTCTCTCTCTCTCTCTCTCTCTCTCTACCTTTCTCGCTCTCTTTCTCTCTGTCCCTCTCTCTCTCTTTCTCTCTCTCTATCTTTCTCTCTCTCTCTCCTCCACTGAGATGAAGCCTTCCTAAATATATGTCCCAATACATGTATACATATAGACCACATATACACACACACAGGCAGCAGAAACCGGCGTACATGTGGTGTCAGCCATTCCACGCGAACAGCCGGCACGGAGCGGCATGGTATAATTCTCTCCCTCTCTCTCTTACCTTTCAAACATTTCAAAACTGCAATAAAATGTGATGATTTATTGACAAGGAACCAGGAAGTGTTACGTCATCTTCATTCACAAAAAAGACAGCAACAAAAAAAACAACAATCTTTGGGCCGTTTTTTTCTTTTGTGTGTGTATGTGTGCGTCTGCGTGTGTGTGTGTGTGTGTGTGTGTGTGTGTGTGTGTGTGTGTGTGTGTGTGTTTGTCTTCAATGTAATTGGTCGATCTACCGATTAAAATGGAGGATATTCCCGGAAACATGTGCCTTCGAGACAAATCAGCTCTATACCCATCCGCTCCTTTCATTCAGCTAGACACACCTGTAGGGCGGTAGTTCCCACCCACAGGTAGTTTAATTTACACCACAGCCGGGGGTGGGGTGGGGGGGGGGGGGGGGGTGCTCCTCGACAGCCATCTTGCCAATGGTGTTCTCCCCACAGAGGCCCTTATTTTTAGCCGGGGTCGGACTCCACAAAACTTAATATGGGAATGGCATGTCGGAGCTCCCTTCCCTCATCCATCCATCCGTCGGTAACGTCGACTATCCATGACGCTCGGGTATGTCTAACCGCCTCTCTCCCTCCCTCCCTCCCTCCCTCCCTCCCTCCCTCCCTCCCTCCCTCCCTCCCTCCCTCCCTCCCTCACCCGAGAGTAAGTTCTCGCCTTCGCCATCTTGTTCACACTCTCGTCGAGTTCAAAGCATCAAACAGGTGGCCGTGGGGCTTAAGCTCCTCCCATGTCGCCACCCAATATTAGCTTATTCTGACCCCCCCGCCACCCCACCCACCCCCCCTCCTACTCTTCCTGCCACAGGCCCCTTTGGTTCAGCGAAAGCTCTGTTGGCCGCGCCGTCGCGCAACGCTCACACGTCCAACTCTCACTCCTCCCCCCCCCCGGTCGCCCACGTGTAGCGTTTTCTCTTTTTCTTTTTTAAAAGGGAGGGATCCGCGGTCCGACCTGCTCTTCTCACGCCGGCGGGGACACGAAGGGGACCTCCTCACTCACTCACTCACTCACCAACAACTCACCGATTAGGAAACAACACTACTTTTTCTTGATTTGCTTTCCCGGTTGGTTGAGGACCCCCCCCACCCCCACCACACGCACTCTGACCAACAGTCCTGACGATCTGTTGTTGTGAGGGTGTTGTTTCTAAGCGGCGGTGTTGGTGAACCAGCCAGGCAGGAGATGAAGTGGGGCTGGGTGTTTCTGGGGGTCTTCCTCTCACTGGGGACCCTCGCCTGGGGGGAGGCAGGCCTGGAGGTCCCCGAGTATGACGGCAAGGACCGCGTCGTTGACCTCAACCACAAGAACTACAAGTCGGTGATGAAGAAGTATGACGTGATGGTGATCTACTTCCACAAGCACGTGGAGAGCACCAAGCAGGCCCTGAAGCAGTTTGAGATCGAGGAGCTGGCGCTGGAGGTGGGTCCCCCTGCCCGGCATGATGGAGGGATCTGGGGCCCTGGGGGTGTGGGGGGTGCGGTGTGCGGGGTAGGGTCCCCTGCCGAGCGTGGCTGGATGGACCTGTGGCCCTGGGGGGGTGGGGGTGGGGGGTGGGGGGGTACAGGGTAGAGGCCCCTTGTCATGTTCCTGCTGGGAAGGAATGACAGGGTGAGGTTGTTATTAAAAAGCAGAGCCCCAGCAGACACAACGTTTCTTAGGCAAAGGGGCGAGACGAGCCAGAGTTCTGGGAGAGGGATGACGGGTTGGAAGAGGATGCGGGGGCCCCTGGAGTCAGATGGGGGGGGGGGGGGGGGCTCCTGAAAGCAACGATGGCTGGTGAAGTTTCTTTGGGTAGCAGTGTGTGTGTGTGTGTGTGTGTGTGTGTGTGTGTGTGTGTGTGTGTGTGTGTGTGTGTGTGTGTGTGTGTGTGTGTGTGTGTGTGTGTGCGTGCGTGCGTGCGTGCGTGCGTGCGTGCGTGCGTGCGTGCGTGCGTGCGTGCGTGCGTGCGTGCGTGCGTGTGTGTGTGTGGTGGGGGTGGGGGGGTGTCATGGCTGATAATGGACTATAACCATAAAGGAGAATAATAAGGTGATCAGAGCCGGACGGAATTATGGATTTATGATTCTCTGTGATTGATTGATCTCGGCAGGATAATAATCCAATGCATTGTCCAAAAAAAGTACAAACTAATCCCACTTTACATTCCAGGCAGGAATAAATTAATAGTAATAAAAGAATAATAAATGAAAGGATTTCTCAAGTAAAAAAAAATTAAGATAAATAAAATACCCCAGATTGGAGCTAAAGGAATACCACATCACCACATATATATGAAGTCACGTGGATTTGGTCAAGAACAGTCTACTATTTGTGAACATTATCTGCCAAAGCCGGAAATCAGAGAACCAGAGACTCTATGATGTCACACTGATGCACAGCCAGGAGGATGGGAAATGTACAGTATTTTTACATTC
Source organism: Notolepis coatsorum (assembly GCF_963971535.1). Lineage (NCBI taxonomy): Eukaryota > Metazoa > Chordata > Actinopteri > Aulopiformes > Paralepididae > Notolepis > Notolepis coatsorum. The sequence goes on from NC_140168.1 coordinate 131,807,179, forward strand.
ACATATAATATCATAGTAGTGTTGTTTTGAGTCAGACCACAGAACCGAAATTCCCCCTAAAAACACACAGGACAGTGTCTTACTTACGTCACTTCTGTTTAAGTTGTCGTCGCAAAGCGTGGCTTTTCATTACTGGCCAAACTGGCCCAACATAATACTTCTGACACGTCTACAATTCTAATTAGGAGACTATTCCCTTTGCTGCACACCTGATTGAAAAGAAATGTTAACATAATACCTTCCTGGCCAAATTACCAATCAGGTCTCTGACATCAAGGCCAACTAATCATCCTTTCCACTTAATTGGCTGATATCAATCCCTGTCTCCTGAGCCGTTCAGCCATTGTGTAGTGTGATGTGTGCCTTGTGCCAGTGTATGGTAGTCAGTGAGTCTGCGTAGCCCAAGGTCTGGTGCTACCAGTGGTGGTGATGGAGGCAATTTCCACCCTACATTGTAAAGCGCTTTGAGTGTCTAGAAAAGCGCTATATAAATGCAAGTCATTATTATTATTATTATTATTATTATTATTATTATTATTATTATTATTATTATTATTATTATTATTATTATTATTATTATTATTATTATTATTATTATTATTATTATTATTATTATTATTATTATTATTATTATTATTATTATTATTATTATTATTATTATTATTATTATTATTATTATTATTATTATTATTATTATTATTATTATTATTATTATTATTATTATTATTATTATTATTATTATTATTATTATTATTATTATTATTATTATTATTATTATTATTATTATTATTATTATTATTATTATTATTATTATTATTATTATTATTATTATTATTATTATTATTATTATTATTATTATTATTGTCCAGTGGAAGACCTAGGGGACAATAGATGGGCATTTGCAGGGAGCTCAGTGAGGTGCTTTTCTGAGAGTCATTTTGCAAAAGACCGTTTGAGACTAAAACAAATCTGAAGGCTAATGAGCTGAGTGAGTGACCGTTGGCTTGTGATGCATATCCATATCTACACCGATTAAAATAATCTGCAGAATCAGCTGTTGGATTTATCTTTAGGTGTGTGCTTTCTTGTAGACAGTTCATGCTGACTGTTGCTTAGATATCTGTGTGTGTGTGTGTGTGTGTGTGTGTGTGTGTGCGGTGGGTGTGTTGGGGAGAAGATAAAGTGTTGTGACAATCTGCTTAACTGCTGGCTTCAGCAGGACTAGAGTCCATTTTAGATCGTGATGACGTCAATGTCTGTTAACCCTTTCCGGATCCTTGTGTAATGTCTTCCGACCACATGCACTGTGTATTTTTAACTTCCACGAACCTCTGTTGGTTAAGACACCACTTTTGATGATACTGTACCAAACCTTCAACATCTAGACACCCGGTTAACCCAGTTAACCCATCCAGTTAGTAACAACCCACGCAGTTACTAAACCCATCTAGTTACTAAACCAATTACTAAACCAGTTACTAAACCATCCAGTTACTAAACCATCTAGTTACTAAACCATCCAGTTACTAAACCAGTTACTAAACCATCCAGTTACTAAACCATCCAGTTACTAAACTATCCAGTTACTAAACCAGTTACTAAACCATCCAGTTACTAAACCATCCAGTTACTAAACCATCCAGTTACTAAACCATCCAGTTACTAAACCATCCAGTTACTAAACCCATCTAGTTACTAAACCAATTACTAAACCATCCAGTTACTAAACCATCCAGTTACTAAACCATCCAGTTACTAAACCATCTAGTTACTAAACCATCCAGTTACTAAACCATCTAGTTACTAAACCATCCAGTTACTAAACCATCCAGTTACTAAACTATCCAGTTACTAAACCATCCAGTTAATAAACCATCCAGTTACTAAACCATCTAGTTACTAAACCATCCAGTTACTAAACCATCCAGTTACTAAACCATCCAGTTACTAAACCATCCAGTTACTAAACCATCCAGTTACTAAACCATCTAGTTACTAAACCATCTAGTTACTAAACCATCCAGTAAACCATCCAGTTACTAAACCATCCAGTTACTAAACCATCCAGTTACTAAACCATCTAGTTACTAAACCATCCAGTTACTAAACCATCTAGTTACTAAACCATCCAGTTACTAAACCATCCAGTTACTAAACCATCCAGTAAACCATCCAGTTACTAAACCATCTAGTTACTGAACTATCCAGTTACTAAACCATCCAGTTACTAAACCATCCAGTTACTAAACATTCCAGTTACTAAACCATCTAGTTACTAAACCATCTAGTTACTAAACCATCCAGTTACTAAACCATCTAGTTACTAAACCATCCAGTTACTAAACCATCCAGTTACTAAACCATCCAGTTACTAAACCATCTAGTTACTAAACCATCCAGTTACTAAACCATCCAGTTACTAAACCATCCAGTTACTAAACCATCTAGTTACTAAACCATCCAGTTACTAAACCAGTTACTAAACCATCCAGTTACTAAACCATCCAGTTACTAAACCATTTAGTTACTAAACCATCCAGTTACTAAACCATCTAGTTACTAAACCAGTTACTAAACCATCTAGTTACTAAACCATCTAGTTACTAAACCAGTTATTAAACCATCTAGTTACTAAACCATCTAGTTACTAAACCATCCAGTTACTAAACCATTCAGTTACTAAACCATCTAGTTACTAAACCAGTTACTAAACCCATTCAGTTACTAAACCATCCAGTTACTAAACCATCTAGTTACTAAACCATCCAGTTACTAAATAAGTTACTAAACCATCCAGTTACTAAACCATCTAGTTACTAAACCATCTAGTTACTAAACCATCTAGTTACTAAACCAGTTACTAAACCCATTCAGTTACTAAACCATCCAGTTACTAAACCATCTAGTTACTAAACCATCTAGTTACTAAACCATCCAGTTATTAAACTATCCAGTTACTAAACCATCCAGTTACTAAACCATCCAGTTACTAAACCAGCCAGTTACTAAACCAGTTACTAAACCCATTCAGTTACTAAACCATCCAGTTACTAAACCATCTAGTTACTAAACCATCCAGTTACTAAATCAGTTACTAAACCATCCAGTTACTAAACCATCTAGTTACTAAACCATCTAGTTACTAAACCATCCAGTTACTAAACCATCCAGTCACTAAACCATCCAGTTACTAAACCATCCAGTTACTAAACCATCTAGTTACTAAACCATCTAGTTACTAAACCATCTAGTTACTAAACCAGTTACTAAACCCATTCAGTTACTAAACCATCCAGTTACTAAACCATCTAGTTACTAAACCATCCAGTTACTAAACCATCCAGTTACTAAACCATCCAGTTACTAAACCATCTAGTTACTAAACCATCCAGTTACTAAACCATCCAGTTACTAAACCATCCAGTTACTAAACCATCTAGTTACTAAACCATCCAGTTACTAAACCATCCAGTTACAAAATCAGTTACTAAATCAGTTACTAAACCATCCAGTTACTAAACCATCTAGTTACTAAACCATATAGTTACTAAACCATCCAGTTACTAAACCATCTAGTTACTAAACCATCTAGTTACTAAACCATCCAGTTACTAAACCATCTAGTTACTAAACCATCCAGTTACTAAACCATCTAGTTACTAAACCATCCAGTTACTAAACCAGTTACTAAACCATCCAGTTACTAAACCATCTAGTTACTAAACCATCTAGTTACTAAACCAGTTACTAAACCATCTTGTTACTAAACCCATCCAGTTACTAAACCATCCAGTTACTAAACCATCTAGTTACTAAACCATCTAGTTACTAAACCAGTTACTAAACCATCTTGTTACTAAACCCATCCAGTTACTAAACCATCTAGTTACTAAACCATCCAGTTACTAAACCATCCAGTTACTAAACCATCCAGTTACTAAACCATCTAGTTACTAAACCATTCAGTTACTAAACCATCTAGTTACTAAACCAGTTACTAAACCCATTCAGTTACTAAACCCATCCAGTTACTAAACCATCTAGTTACTAAACCAGTTACTAAACCCATTCAGTTACTAAACCCATCTAGTTACTAAACCAGTTACTAAACCCATTCAGTTACTAAACCCATCCAGTTACTAAACCCACCCAGTTACTAAACCAGTTACTAAACCCATTCAGTTACTAAACCCATCTAGTTACTAAACCATCTAGTTACTAAACCCATCCAGTTACTAAACCCACCCAGTTACTAAACCAGTTACTAAACCCATTCAGTTACTAAACCATCCAGTTACTAAACCAGTTACTAAACCCATTCAGTTACTAAACCATCCAGTTACTAAACCATCTAGTTACTAAACCATCTAGTTACTAAACCCATCCAGTTACTAAACCATCCAGTTACTAAACCATCCAGTTACTAAACCAGTTACTAAACCCATTCAGTTACTAAACCATCCAGTTACTAAACCATCTAGTTACTAAACCCATCCAGTTACTAAACCATCCAGTTACTAAACCAGTTACTAAACCCATTCAGTTACTAAACCATCCAGTTACTAAACCATCTAGTTACTAAACCCATCCAGTTACTAAACCCACCCAGTTACTAAACCAGTTACTAAACCCATCCAGTTACTAAACCCATCTAGTTACTAAACCAGTTACTAAACCCATTCAGTTACTAAACCATCCAGTTACTAAACCATCCAGTTACTAAACCATCTAGTTACTAAACCGTCCAGTTACTAAACCATCCAGTTACTAATCTAGTTATTAAACCATCTAGTTACTAAACCATCTAGTTACTAAACCATCCAGTTACTAAACCATCCAGTTACTAAACCATCCAGTTACTAATCTAGTTACTAAACCATCTAGTTACTAAACCATCCAGTTACTAAACCATCTAGTTACTAAACCATCCAGTTACTAAACCATCCAGTTACTAAACCATCCAGTTACTAATCTAGTTACTAAACCATCTAGTTACTAAACCATCTAGTTACTAAACCATCCAGTTACTAAACCATCCAGTTACTAAACCATCCAGTTACTAATCTAGTTACTAAACCATCTAGTTACTAAACCATCCAGTTACTAAACCATCTAGTTACTAAACCATCTAGTTACTAAACCATCCAGTTACTAAACCATCCAGTTACTAAACCATCTAGTTACTAAACCATCTAGTTACTAAACCATCCAGTTACTAAACCATCCAGTTACTAAACCATCCAGTTACTAAACCATCTAGTTACTAAACCATCTAGTTACTAAACCATCCAGTTACTAAACCATCCAGTTACTAAACCATCTAGTTACTAAACCAGTTACTAAACCCATTCAGTTACTAAACCATCCAGTTACTAAACCATCCAGTTACTAAACCATCTAGTTACTAAACCATCCAGTTACTAAACCATCCAGTTACTAAACCAGTTACTAAACCCATTCAGTTACTAAACCATCCAGTTACCAAACCATCCAGTTACTAAACCATCTAGTTACTAAACCAGTTACTAAACCCATTCAGTTACTAAACCATCCAGTTACTAAACCATCTAGTTACTAAACCATCTAGTTACTAAACCATCCAGTTACTAAACCATCCAGTTACTAAACCATCCAGTTACTAAACCATCTAGTTACTAAACCATCTAGTTACTAAACCATCCAGTTACTAAACCATCCAGTTACTAAACCAGTTACTAAACCCATTCAGTTACTAAACCATCCAGTTACTAAACCATCCAGTTACTAAAGCATCTAGTTACTAAACCATCCAGTTACTAAACCATCCAGTTACTAAACCAGTTACTAAACCATCTAGTTACTAAACCATCCAGTTACTAAACCAGTTACTAAACCATCCAGTTATTAAACCAGTTACTAAACCCATTCAGTTACTAAACCATCCAGTTACTAAACCACCCCGTTACTAAACCAGTTACTAAACCATCTAGTTACTAAACCATCCAGTTACTAAACCATCCAGTTACTAAACCATCCAGTTACTAAACCATCCAGTTACTAAACCATCCAGTTACTAAACCATCCAGTTACTAAACCATCCAGTTACTAAACCATCTAGTTACTAAACCAGTTACTAAACCATCCAGTTACTAAACCATCCAGTAAACCATCCAGTTACTAAACCATCTAGTTACTAAACCATCCAGTTATTAAACCATCCATTTACTAAACCATCTAGTTACTAAACCAGTTACTAAACCATCTAGTTACTAAACCATCTAGTTACTAAACCATCCAGTTACTAAACCATCCAGTTACTAAACCATCTAGTTACTAAACCAGTTACTAAACCCTCCCAGTTACTAAACCCACCGAGTTGCTAAACCATTTACTAAACCCACCGAGTTGCTAAACCAGTTACTAAACCCTCTAGTTACTAAACCATCTAGTTACTAAACCATCCAGTTACTAAACCATCCATTTACTAAACCATCTAGTTACTAAACCAGTTACTAAACCATCTAGTTACTAAACCATCTAGTTACTAAACCATCCAGTTACTAAACCATCCAGTTACTAAACCATCTAGTTACTAAACCAGTTACTAAACCCTCCCAGTTACTAAACCCACCGAGTTGCTAAACCATTTACTAAACCCACCGAGTTGCTAAACCAGTTACTAAACCCACAGAGTTGCTAAACCAGTTACTAAACCCACGAGTTGCTAAACCAGTTACTAAACCCACCGAGTTGCTAAACCATTTACTAAACCCACCGAGTTGCTAAACCAGTTACTAAACCCACGAGTTGCTAAACCAGTTACTAAACCCACCGATTTGCTAAACCAGTTACTAAACCCACGAGTTGCTAAACCAGTTACTAAACCCACCGAGTTGCTACCCAGCCACCCACCCAGCCAGCCCCGGCCTCTCAGCCAACACATTCAGAGAGAGGCAGTACAGGAGTGTCCTCTTACTGTGGCAGAGTGTGCCTCGCTGTATAAGTCACCTCTGTAAATAGCCTGGCCAGCACAGCGTTCTCAGCGAGAGGCTAACAGCTCTCCAGAGAGGAGCGAGGGGTTAAGCATCTCACCGCCACCACCGCTCACAGCTCACAGACATCCTCGGTCCGCACACAGAGACACACACACACACACACACACTCTGTTTTTTTTTTATACTTACATTTTTATTTTCAGTTTTTTGATTTACAAACAAAACATCCACATACAACAATACAATTGGTGGTCAAAATTATAAACGACAGTACAATACAATTCGATAGATAAGAACTAAAAGATATAGCTGATAGTAGAAACAATTATATCAAAATTGAATGACGAGTTGACCTAAAATAAATTCACTAAAGGGGAAAAGGGAAAAACAAAACAAAACAAAAACAAAGAAAAGAGATAAACAATAACAATCTCTCTCTCTCTCTGTCTACCAGTCACAGACTGTGTGGGCTGACTGTCACTCAAAGTGCTTATGGGCGGAGCCAGGCCATAACAGCCTGAAATCCTGAGGCTGAAAAATTATGGTTTTGAGTACTTGATTAGAAATATAAAACAATGCATTTAAAAAAGAAAAAAACTTACAGATGTCTTCAATAGACTCACAGGAATTGTGTAAAGTTGCCCAAATAGTGCTAGGAATAGCAATGCAGGTCCCCGATATCATCGATTGACTGCCTCCACAGGCAGAGAGAGAGAGAGCGAGGGGGAGAGAGAGACAGAGAGAGAGAGAGAAAGAGAGAAAGAGAAAGAGAGAGAGAGAAAGAGAGAGAGAGAAAGAGAGAAAGAGAAAGAGAGAGAGAGAAAGAGAGAGAGAGAGAGATCACCTTGACTTCCCAACTGATTTAACCATTCAGCCAACCCTGAAAATAACTTTTCATTACCTCCTGTGATGAAGAGGATAGAGTAAAAAATTGTGTGTGTGTGTGTGTGTGTGTGTGTGTGTGTGTGTGTGTGTGTGTGTGTGTGTGTGTGTGTGTGTGTGTGTGTGTGTGTGTGTGTGTGTGTGTGTGTGTGTGTGTGTGTGTGTGTGTGTGTGCGTGCACGCGCGTGCGTGCGTGCGTGCGTGCGGGAGGGGTAATATGAGGTGTTTATTACCTCATTAACACAGGTTCGTATATTGTCATGACTGACTTGGCTGGTGACTACATTTTAATACAATCATTCAATTGAAATCTTAAATGTAGGAGTTTAGGATTATGTGACTTTTATTTTCCGTAACTCGCTCTAGTGCTGACCAATCACCTTGCTCCCTGCAAGTTCTATCTCTAGTGCCGACCAATCACCTTGCTCCGTGCGAGTTCTCTCTCTAGTGCCGACCAATCACCTTGCTCCGTGCGAGTTCTCTCTCTAGTGCCGACCAATCACTTTGCTCCTTGTGAGTTCTCTCTTTAGTGCTGACCAATCACCTTGCTCAGTGTGAGTCGGTCACGCAGGCTTATATGCTAATTAAACGTTCCATTCCATCTCATGAAACCGGAGCTTCCTCTTTGATGTCCCGTACCTGGAGACGGTTTCACTGGAATCCTGTTTCTAGGGAACAGTGTACAGTACTGGAACACGTTACAGTAACGCCATTACTTCTGGCAATAACTAGTACTCTAATGCATTACCTTTTTCCTTTTTTTAATTCAGTAACTCAATTACCGTTACTAAATGGTTCGTTACTGCATTATTTCTATGTAAATTGGTAGCGAGCTGCAGTGCATTAATTAATCCATACATTTTCTGTGTATTAATCGGAACCGTAGTAAGAGTACAGGGGAGCGTTCTTGTTGAAGTCAGAGGTTCTATGTAGGATTGTTAGTAACTGTCTAACTGCATATATAACTGTTTCCACTAGAGGGCGCTCTAGGCGGAGCCACTCAAGAACACCACCAGGTGGCGAGTATAAATAGAGATGTCTCCTCCTACTTACCTCTTTCCCCCCCAGCCTCTCAGTGAGAGGAGAACTCTAGAACTGCTGCTCATACCATGTGAATAAATAAACCACGCCAGTTAAAGGCTAAAGATACAAACCATGCCTCTTGACCACATTATTGTCGCCCTATAGCCGGATTCTGTCAACAGTTCTCCTAACACTCCAGGGCTTGTTACAGCTAGCCCAGGGGTCAGCAACCTTTACTATCAAAAGAGCCACTTTTCCCCCGTCCCACAAAATAAAATGCTCAGGGAGCCGCACAACCTATTTACCCTTAAAATGAAGGTAACACAGTGTATAACATTTTATATATCCCCAAGCATACCCCACATTTAGCATAAAACGCCTGACAATTGCATACCCAAAGTAATTTGCGATTTATTATACTTTATACTTATAGCACACAGTTTGTTGCATTAATGGGATTATAAAGCAACAAAAAGAACTTTTTATTGCTGTATTTACCTGTTATAACAAAGGAAAACCTCAAACTCTTATGAAGAGGAGAAAAAATACTGGCTGTGTAGACCTATTTTTAAATAAAACACAGAAGAGGAGACAAAACACTGGTGTCTGTAGACCGACTTTGAAATAAAACCCTGAACTATTCAGGTATATTTGAGTCCTTCCAGTGGCGGCTTGTGGATTTTTCTCTTGGGGGGTCGATCATACCAAAAATGTACATGTACCAAGGCACAATGCCACACTGCACACAAACACGCGCGTGCGCACGCATCGCGAAACCACACACTACTGTGTGCGTCAGAGAGCGTCGGTGAAACCAAAAGCATACGGATATTTAAGTAGGTACAGTTACAGTACAACTATCACCATTGCCATCAGCGAGAGAGAGAGAGAGAGCGAGAGAGAGAGAGAGAGAGAGAGAGAGAGAGAGAGAGAGAGAGAGAGAGAGAGCGAGAGCGAGAGAGAGAGAGAGAGAGAGAGAGAGAGAGAGAGAGAGAGAGAGAGAGAGAGAGAGAGACCGAATTAACTCACTGTTTACGTGGTCCACTGTTGTCCCCAGACTGTTGATGTATATCCAGTTATCCACTCTGTCCAGACTGCATCCAGATTAGCTTGTTAGCACAACACAACAGTAATGTGATGAATTCAATGAATGAGTGTCTTTGCCCATTTCCGCGTCGAACAGCCTGCAAACTACCTGGCGTTCTATCACCATGCTCTAAGACAAACTCTAACCTTAACCAACTTTGAAAGAGTGCCTAAGCTTAACTGTCGAAAGAACTTGCCGTCACGCTCTAAGACAAACTCTAACGTTACCTAAGTTCGCCTGTGCATCCGACCAAGAACTACCTGGCGCATTCTATCACCCTGCTCTCTAAGCCAACCCGAGAAATGCGGCTACGGAAAAAGTACTGGCATCGCGTCGGCCAATCAAAGAGCGTCTCCGCGAAATGCGGCTACGGAAAAGAAATCTGGCGTCGGCCAATCAGAGAGCGTCTCCGTGAAATGCGGCTACGGAAATTCTAGACGCCGCTAAGGCTGCTTGCCTAGACCGCTTCAAATCGTGCCCGGCTTCCAACATAATACATCATATTTCAATGCACAGCGCGTTACGCACTGATTGGCTGCGACGGATACAGCGATGATGCACTCAGAGCGCTATTGCGTCTAGCCCGGGCCGAGAAATACGGCTAGGAGAAATGCGGCTATGCGACAGTGAGTCACTTCCTGTTCAGGAAACGATTATTTTTTATTTGATATATTAACGTTATATTGTGCATTGGAAACACAAACATACTTAAAATGAGTAAATATTATTCATTTTAAACATGCTTATATTATTTATAGGGCATAATAATAAAAAAAAAAAATAAATCTTTTTCTTCTCTCTTTAACAGGGGGGTCGGCGCCCCCAGTGGCCAGCCGCCACTGAGTCCTTCCCTTATTTGTGGAACATTTATAAAATAAAAAGTAGTCCACTTTGAAAAAAGACTACCATGTGTAGACCTACTTTGAAATAAAACACAGAAAAGGAGAAAAAACACTGGCATCTGTAGACCTACTTTGAAATAAAACCCTGAACTATGCAGCTCCTTCCCTTATTTGTGGAAAATCTATAAAATAAAAAGTAAATTTTTCGTTGTTCGCAAATTTCGCACCACATATCAGGCATACAGGTAAGCCTTTTGTTGACTAAATATCTTAGTTGATGAAATATTTTTTCATTTCAGTGTCACAGTATGACACCGATCTCCAAAATAAGAAAAAAATTATAAATAAATAAAGTTAAAAAAAAAATTTTGGGGGGCCAGGGAGCCGCAGCTGATTGGCTAAAGAGCCGCATGCGGCCTTGGAGCCGCAGGTTGTCGACCCCTGAGCTAGCCGGACTTCGGGGTAATTCCCGCTGTAAGGTGGTAACCTCGTTCCCAGTTCTATCTCCTCTGTGAGATAAAGCCTGGTAAAGAACTACGGCCGAAAGTGTCTGTGGGGTAGAATTTCCGGTGTATGTACTTCCCCTGGAAGCTGCCTCCGAACGGACCAAACTTTTCCCGAATCCTGTCGGCAAACAAGCTAGAACGTCCCGGTCATGTAGTAAATTCTTCAGGCAAAGCCGTTGCAGTGGATTAAACGAGAAAATATTGTGCACTTCACACGTTTCTATAATTGTTTTGTCGAAACCGGAAAGCCTGTAGCCGGTATTTTCTGCATTTCCGTTTGCACACTTTAGGGGGCATAGCTTTACCAGCCTAGTAAGGTGGTGACAGTAAACCAAGAAACCGTTCTCTCAAGGACTGGGCATTTATTTCCATTTGCAGGGTTCAGCTCTCTATTCTTAATGTTATTGACTAACGTTACACACAAATGAAGTGCTACCTTTCTCTACCGTTCCCGCGTACACTCTGACTATATGACTATTCGCTGCTTGTGTATAGACCACATATACTGTATATCCCACAACGCATCACTCTTAAAGGAGCAGGCAACACCCTAATCTTACAACACTATACCCACCTCTGGATGGTAATTAATTAAATAGAAGCAGATACGGATCAGCTAGCCTATAGCTGTTGGCCAAAAACAGAGTCTCTCAGAGTTTTAAGCTAGGCTAGTTGTTCCGTATCCACTTTCATTCCTTTTGTGCTAAGCTATAGGCTAGCTTGCAACCTGATCGCGTTCTACTCACAGCACAGAGAGGAAACAGGTGTCTATCTTCTTGTCAGACTCTGAAGGAGACAGTAAGCGCATTTCCCAAAATGTTGGCATGTTCCTTTAACAAAGTGGTCCGCAGCACAGTACAGTACAGTATACGTGCTGGGGTCTTGTTTCCCGGATCCAATGTTCCCCCGAGGTTCGATATCTCCCTTCTGATAAAGGGTGCCATGTTCCCCCCGGTCATACTGGCATCAGCCTGCCTTCTTGTCACTGGTGTTCTTTAAGGAACAGAGGTTTAATGTTAGTTCACGGAAAACCATTTGGATGCTTCTAATTTAGCTCAAATCTACTTGGATTTAGTAGTTAATTCGCTTGGAAATCATATGGAAACCGGGTTCTCGAAGCATATAGGACCCGGGGAACATTGGACCCTTTTTCAGGAGCGGGGAACATGGGACCCTTTTTCAGGACCGGGGGAACATTGGACCCTTTTTCAGGACCGGGGAACATTGGACCTTTTTTCCGGACCAGGGAACATTGGACCCTTTTTCAGGACCGGGGAACATTGGACCCTTTTTCAGGAGCGGGGAACATGGGACCCTTTTTCAGGACCGGGGAACATTGGACCCCTTTTCAGGACCGGGGAACATTGGACCCTTTTTCAGGAGTGGGAACATTGGACCCTTTTTCAGGAGTGGGGAACATTGGACCCTTTTTCAGGAGTGGGGGACATTGGACCTTTTTTCAGGAGTGGGGAACATTGGACCCTTTTTCAGGACCGGGGAACATTGGACCCTTTTTCAGGAGCGGGGAACATGGGACCCTTTTTCAGGACCAGGGAACATTGGACCCTTTTTCAGGACCGGGGAACATTGGACCCTTTTTCAGGACCAGGGAACATTGGACCCTTTTTCAGGACCGGGGAACATTGGACCTTTTTTTCCGGAGTGGGGAACATTGGACCCCTTTTCAGGACCGGGGAACATTGGACCCTTTTTCAGGAGCGGGGAACATGGGACCCTTTTTCAGGAGTGGGGAACATTGGACCCTTTTTCAGGAGTGGGGGACATTGGACCCTTTTTCAGGAGTGGGGGACATTGGACCCTTTTTCAGGAGTGGGGAACATTGGACCCTTTTTTGGGACCAGGGAACATTGGACCCTTTTTCAGGACCAGGGAACATTGGACCCTTTTTTGGGACCAGGGAACATTGGACCCTTTTTCGGGACCAAGGAACATTGGACCCTTTTTCGGGACCAGGGAACATAGGACCTTTTTTCAGGAGTGGGGAACATTGGACCATTTTTCAGGAGTGGGGAACATTGGACTCTTTTTCAGGACCAGGTAACATTGGACCCTTTTTCAGGAGTGGGGAACATTGGACCCTTTTTCAGGAGTGGGGAACATTGGACCCTTTTTTGGGACCAGGGAACATTGGACCCTTTTTCAGGAGTGGGGGACATTGGACCCTTTTTCAGGAGTGGGGAACATTGGACCCTTTTTCAGGAGTGGGGAACATTGGACCCTTTTTTGGGACCAGGGAACATTGGACCCTTTTTCAGATTCAGATTCAGGGCAGGGAACATTGAACCCAGGGAACATGACTATGAGGTTGGCTCATTTCGATCGATTAGTCGACTATTGGACTAGTGGAGGTCAGCCCTACTAGGTGGAGACACTAGTTAGGCCTATAGGTCCACACAGCATTATAATGAGTCTCCTCAGTGTGCTATTCTAGTCCAGCTACTTACATTCTTTTATTTATTTAAATGAAGAGAGAGAGAGAGAGAGAGAGAGAGGAGAGAGAGAGAGAGAGAGAGAGAGAGAGAGAGAGAGGAGAGAGAGAGAGAGAGAGAGAGAGAGAGAGAGAGAGCAGAGAGAGAGAGAGAGAGCAGAGAGAGAGCAGAGAGAGCAGAGAGAGAGAGCAGAGAGAGATTCAAGATTCAATAGTTTTATTTCAACCCACAGTGTTAGTTTGGCTACATTTGCCATTGTCCGGCAAAACAACATTTGAAAATAAATGAAAGAGGAACCCCCCCCAATTTTTTTAAAAAATAAAACAGCCAGAAACTATACACTGTTTGAAAAGGAGATGGAAGAAGCAAAGCTTATCTGTTTCCATCCCCCATCAATAACTATATTATATATAATATTATATATACTTCAGCAAGTATATGACACGATTACCAATACATGATACAATACAATTTGCAAATACTTCAACTACACACAACACAATCACACATGCACACACAGACATTACACACACACACACACTAGACTATACTCTCATGTCACCCTTCAACTCATTCTCATACAATACGTTGATCTTCCTCCCTGGTATAATTTGTGAACACCATCTTTTTGAACTTCCTCTTCAAAGAGAGAGAGAGCACAGAGAGAGCAGAGAGAGCAGAGAGAGAGAGAGAGAGAGAGAGAGAGAGAGAGAGAGAGAGAGAGAGAGAGAGAGAGAGAGAGAGAGAGAGAGAGAGAGAGAGATGCAAGAAAATAAATGCACACTGTATATCTTGACAGTTAAGCTTTACTCCCTGTGTAGAGATCCAAATATGAATCCTGGTCACCCACACACACACCCACACACACGCACATGCACGCATGCACACACACACGCACACACACACACACACACACACACACACACACACACACACACACACACACACACACACACACACACACACACACACACACACACACACACACACACACACACACACACACACACACACACACACACACACTCACACACACACACACACACACACACAGAGAGTCGCCTGTCCGGCTCAAAATATGTCCACCTCTGACCCCAGCTGGAGTCATCTTCACCCTCTCTTTGGGAAATAAGAGCCTCAGAATATCCTGACATGCCATAATATAGTCATGGTTAGCACCTCCTGGTGGAGCATCGGGGAAGCGTCAGACAGCCCAGAAGAAAAGTGTTAACCCTTTCACTACCACACTACAGAAGGTTAACCTTTCACTACCACACTACAGAAGGTTAACCCTTTCACTACCACACTACAGAAGGTTAACCCTTTCACTACCACACTACAGAAGGTTAACCCTTTCACTAACCACGCGACAGAAGGTTAACCCTTTCACTACCACACTACAAAGGGATAACACTTTCACTACCACACTACATAAGGTTAACACTTTCACTACCACACTACATAAGGTTAACCCTTTCACTGCCAACCTACAGCAGGTTAACCCTTTCACTACCACACTACATATGGTTAACCCTTTCACTACCACATTACATACGGTTAACCCTTTCACTACCACACTACAGAAGGCTAACCTTTCACTACCACACTACAGAAGATCAACCCTTTCACTACCACACTACAGACGGTTAACCTTTCACTACCACACTACAGAAGGTTAACCTTTCACTACCACACTACAGAAGGTTAACCTTTCACTACCACACTACAGACGGTTAACCTTTCACTACCACACTACAGAAGGTTAACGATAGGTTATGACTATAACCAAGTTCTGTCAATAGTGGTGACGCTCGGCATCACTCTTGCACTATCCCCGCATGTGCACGCGCACTGAATAAAATTCCACAATGTACCTTTAATCCCAGTATTCGTCTGACCACACCCCTCGTTAGCTTACCTTCATAAGCAGGTGTGTGGTCACCAGTGTTGTGCTAGTTACTGAAAAATAGTAACTCAGTTACTTTACTAGTTACTTCATTTCAAAGTAACTTCGTTACTGTACTAGTTACTTACACCCAAAAGTAATGAGTTACTGTGAAAAGTAACTATTTAGTTATTTAAAAAAAAATTAAAAAAAAAAATTGCTCAAGTCCCATGCCCCATATACTCAAAATCGGTTGATCAACTTGACAGTTTCCATTCACATCACCGAACTCTGCTAAGCAATGTGGTCTAGAGCGTTTCATTATATATTCCCTCCCCGCTGTATGTATATTTCTCTCCCACCCACCCACCCCCTCCTAATGTACAGTCCCCTCCCCATCATATGTATATACTCTGTCAGGATCTAGGGGTAACAGTACTGTATATTTGAATACCGCTTATGTCACAAATGTATCAGTACTAAATACCTATATGTCCCTATGCCATAAATGTCATGTATGTTGTGTATGTCATAAATGTCTATATGAATTGAAAATGGGGGACCCTGATGGAAACAAGACAAACGTCTTTCTCAGGTCTGCATCCCCTTAACAATTGTATGTATTGAGCCGTACTGTATTGTACCCATTCTGCAATCTGTTAAATAAAGTTTTCATTCATTCATTCATTCATCCATTCATTAATTCATTCATAACCATCTTGCAGTGTTGTTTAAGATATCAATCAAAGCATTGCAACGTTAGAATAGTTAGGATATCAATTGTGCATGAAAGGACTATATTTATATTGTTTGATTAGTATTATGAGATTCCCTGGCAGATTTCGTACAGTCAAAATCCGTTGATCTTGAGTTTCAGTGAACACATTGCACTCACCGTCACCAGTCTGCGGTGGTCGAGATGTAACGTTAGTCCAGTTGACTCCAGCAGCCCTTCAAACATGTTCTTTATCTCGTTTCCATGTTGTATATTAATTATCTCTCCAAGTAGTTGCTAAATGGTTTGTTAGTTCGTTATTATTACTGCGTTCTTATTATGTAGATTCATAGCGAGCGTCCTCTTGTTGTTTACTGTAGAGAGCGTCGATTTCTTTCAGAACGTCAGTGGCCAATCAGAAGTGCGAAAACAGAATGAGGCTACGGAAAGAAATAATAATAATAATAATACTTCGTTTTATATAGCGCCTTTCAGTCTACAGTAAACAAAACAAACGCAGGCGAAATAAGGACGCTCGCTATGAATCTACATAAAAAGAACGCAGTAACGAACTAACAAACCATTCAGTAACGTAAGTAGCGTTACTGAATTTCAAAAGTAATGCGTTAGAGTACTAGTTGCGGCAAAAAGTAACTTCGTTTCTGTAACGCGTTACTTTGTAACGCGTTAGTCCCAACACTGGTGGTCACCTGCTCTCCTCCTTCCCAAGCTTTCACCACAAGGTGAGATCAAGGGCTGCAGCGGCGTCGGATGCCGAGCGTCACTACTATTGACAGAACTTGGTTATAGTCATAACCTATCGTTCTGTTTCATAGTGGATCCGCTCGACATCACTCTTGCACAAAGGGAGGCCGAGCGGAGCCACCGGCCGACAAATACACCCCGCTGAAAGCCCCCCACAACCATCAGAACAGGGAGGGCCGAGCCCCCCCGACCCCCCCTAATGGAGGGCACCCCCCCTATTAGAGGTTTCCCGGGAGGGCGACGGACATGACCGTGCGAAGAGGCACTCAAGCAACTCAACGCACAGGGTGAGCAGACCGTGGCCTGACCCCACGACTACACACACGCACAACCTGCATGCCGCCCGGGAACGAACGGAGGGAACAACCTCGTTACTGCCCCCAGAAACACGGGGTCAAGGGCAAACCCAACCCCGTGGCAAGGCCGTAGCAGCGGAGCGCGAAGGAAGGCCCAGACCCACCAAAGGGACTGGACCCCCTGGAACGGGGGCCCGGAGAAGTCCATGATGCCAGCATCAAGACCCCACCAGGTGGGCACTTAGTGGCCCCGCCCCCCACATCGCCAGCGTATTCGGACAAAGGCCCATCAGCCGAGCGGGCCCTGTCCCCCCAATAGTACACCGCCTGGCACACTGACCCTGCAGAACAGGCAGTCAGCATGGCCGTAAGCACACAAAAAAGGTTAACCAACGGAAGCAGGCAGCGCACCGGGGAAAACCAGGCAACAGGCTGTTAACCCAAGCCTGGAGACTGCGGACGAGACAGGCGCCAGAGGGGACAGCTGAACACAGCCGCCCCGGCAGAAGGGGCGCATGCTGGCGTTGTTGCATGACCAAGCCTCCATTTAAAAAAAACCCACCCAGAGGGGTTGAGGCAGAGAAGGCTGACACGATTGGCAGACGTCATGAACGTGCAGGGGCACCCTCAACCGGTGAACCCGGGAGTTGACACTGCTCCAACACACCAGAGAACCAACCACCTAGTCGTTACCCTATGCGGTGGTTGGTCCCATAACCCCTCAGGAAAAAACTCCAAAACATACCTGCGGCACTACCGCAGTACCCGTGTTCCAGTTTCCAACAGGGTTATCCCGGGCCTACGGGTCAACGAAAACATTACTTCGGACCGGTGATACGGGGAGCACAGGGTCCCCCGAGGAGGTCAAAGACCACCCCAACAGGCCCCTCTTAGCCATGCGTAAGAGAAGAGCGCAAGAATGGAAAACCAGCCCCAACACCCCGTACTTGGTATTCCCAGGAGGTCACCCAACCAAGTACTAACCAAGACCAACCTGCGTGGCGGCCGAGATCCGACGAGATCGGGCGTGTACAGGTTGGCACGGCCGTAAGCCATTACGACAGTGTAGAATACAATGCACCCAACAAGGGTTCCATAGCGCTTAACCCTGTGACACCCGGACCGACCTAGCATTTTTCCCCCTGAAAAAAGCCCAAGTCCCTCAGGGTACCAGAACAGCAGATCTGCATCCCCGGCGGACAACGGGTTTAACTGATCCGGACCAGCATGACCAGAACCAGTCCCGTGCCCTAACCACGCCGACATGCCAACTCCAGGAGAAGGGGCAGATATGCGTGTTGATCTTAAACATGAAAAGAAGGCGCCACTCAGACGTTCGGTGCGAACCGCACCCGGTGGCCCACCCCCAGGGCGTGAGACCCTTCTACGTATGTTCAGATCCATTCCGTTATCATCCCCTGATATGAACAAGAATCCGTCGAC
Source organism: Notolepis coatsorum (assembly GCF_963971535.1). Classification (NCBI taxonomy): domain Eukaryota; kingdom Metazoa; phylum Chordata; class Actinopteri; order Aulopiformes; family Paralepididae; genus Notolepis; species Notolepis coatsorum. The sequence goes on from NC_140168.1 coordinate 131,826,047, forward strand.
AACCACACAGGTCGTCGGAAGAGGAAAAAACCCCCATCCCAATTGCTTTATAAAAACGCTGTTTTAACCCCAAGCAACCAAGGCGCGCCAGTCAGTTGCTTAATGTCCAGCAGAACATCCCGAGCTAGCACTATGTGTGCGTCGGGTATATCCACATCAATAATAGGCTATTTAGACCTTTTTATTGAATCCCCAAGGCGCCCAGGGGAACGACAAGAGGGGCGGGATGCAACCAACTCCAACCCTTTATAATAATAAAGAAGAAGCATCAACCGTATGAACCCAACTGCACAGCTGGGAGTAAAAAACTGTTTATATTTTTACATCCAGTCACTCTTTTAGTCAGAGAGTATAGACCGAACTTTCCCAGAAGCCTTCCCACATGAGTCGTAGTTATGAAAAAGACATGTCAACTGTGAGTCAAGTGACCAACTGACTCAAGTTTACACATAAAGCGAGCGTAGCAGACCCGTAAGCCCTACGCTCTAACTCGACACCTTAACACCACAACCTTGCGTAAAGATCTTAACTCACGGAAGCCGTCGCCATAGCAACGTTGCTATGACGGGGGGAAACCCTGTACACGGCTCCTGTTTGTAATAGGAGTCGCGTCAGGACAACCCCCCCCCCCCCCCCCCTCCCTGCCAAGACGTTCAAACGACTCGGCCCTGACTGGCTCAGCAGAATGAGAAAAAATCTCCTAAACCAACCAAGTGGAAAGGAGGGGTTTATTCGACACCCCCTCACAAAACCCTTTTTAACAACTGTAGCATTTTGAAACCTTCGGTAGAATGCTAATGTATAGCGTAAGCTAATACAATGCCCGCTACCCACAAAATGTGAACAGGATTTATAACAAAACAAGTCGTGTGTGTGTGAATCCTACACCCGCTTTCTATGTCTTACATAGCAAACGCTGACAGAGAGTAACGGCCAGGCCGTGGAACGTGTGTGTACGAGTATTACTGCAACTAACACAACAGCATTGTGGAACACATTTACTTTGTTTAAGCAATGGAAAATACCACCAGTTTCTACCTGCATGTGGAGCGTCAGGCTAATAGAACCTCCTACGACTGAGTGTATGCTTGCAGACCTTGCTTAATATCGTAACACAACATGACTCATCTCTCAATGTAATAGTGCAGATTCACATTTACGCAACCCCATCATATGATTTGTTGAAGAAACACACAGTTTGTTTGGCCAATAATATAGTTCCCCTTTTATCAGGGAACTTTTTATTTTCATGGCACAAAACACAATCATGAGGGGCCGGGGAGGGTGTAGAGGAGAGGGGACACAGAGGGAAAAGTCACTTTAGCGGCGTCTGCTACCTCGTGCCGCTCGAGTTTTGCCACCCCAAGGAGCCCCGGAGGGACGGTAGGTAACTGTCTGCTGGTCTCGACGTTCCCTACCGTCTCCTCCGGTCGTGGATGGGCCGGCGGCAGCAGAAGCGCCGTCGGTCCTCCTGGCCTTCTTGGAGGGGCCAGCAGCGGCGGCGGAGGCAGTGGTGGGCACGGCGGAGGGAGCTCGACGTCGTGGAAGCCTTCTGACTCCACCGGCAAGGACGGGAGGCAGAAAATGGGGTTGGAGAACGGATCTCTCCTCTGCCATCTCTCTGCACGTTGAGGTCATCAGCTGCAGGGCCTTCCCGAATAATCCAGCATCGGAGAGGCTGGCCGTCAGAAGAGGGGTTCTCTTCTTCTCCGGCACTCGAACCTGCTCCAGCCAAAGGTGGCGCTGGGTCAGGGTGGCCAGGGCGCGCGCCTTCCCCGAGGCTATGGCCTGCACCTGGGTAAGATGCAGGACAGCTCCTAACGCCTGGGTGATCTGATCGCATTTTACCTCGGTCAGATCCGTGCCGCCCATCATTATCCCCGATACAAATCTAGCCAGGTGGGCGATGTTAGAAGCCGCAGCCAGCGATTGTGTACCAGCGATAAATGACTGGTCACCCCAATATGCCAATCGCCTAGCCGATCTTCCATGGAGAACCGGCTTGCATAATGGTTCCCACACCATATCCGGACAGAGGAGAGCGGCCATCGGCCTATCAAGCCGTGGCACGCCCTCTCTCATACCTTTGACCAACCCCGACACCCGCGTAACTGGTACGTAGGCGGGGGTAAGTCCCATGATGTGAGACACCGCCTGGCCCTGACGAACATAGGCCCCCATTGAGGGGAAAAATGGGTAGACAACGTCCACCCCTCTCACCGGGCGACGCTGCCAGAGATGACCTATGAGATCATCGGGGGCAGGAGCAGGCAATGGCTGCGGCAGCGGCACGCCGTTTCCAGCGGCAGCTACCGCCATGAGCTCGGGAAACAAAGCCTGCAGTTCCCCCTGCTGACTTTCCTCCACCGAACCCGCATCCCTCACATGCAGCAGGCTTCGACCCATTGAGGAGCCACAGTCTGATGTGGCTGATAGCAGGGCATCCTGCTGAAGAGGCCGAGGTGGTTCCTCGACATCCTCGAACAAGGCGCCCCAAGGAGACATTTCTCCCCCCTCCGGTGTTTCCTGGATAGGAGGGATACTCGCCTCCACAGGACCTTCAAACAAGAATCCGTCCGACTCTTCCATGATATCCTCAGTTTCCATCGGACAAGCAGAGCCCGACGCATCCTCGTTGGTCTCCAGCAATTCCCCAAACCCAGGCCGTTCGCGCCTGCATGCCACCATCTTGCGACGTGAACGGGCAGACGCGAAAAGCTTGCGTCGCAAATCCTCCGGAACCAAAAGAACCGTCCGTTCAACAACGGACGATTCCCTGGAAGCAGAGGAACCAGAGTCGAGATCATGCCATCGCCGGAGCGATGGCACCGACGTCTCGGCTCCTCGGAGAGGCAAACTATCCATCGGCTGCCTCCTGGGATGGGTCGGCAACCACGAAAGTGGCAGCAGCCCCACACCAGAACGCACGACGGAGGCGGGAATGGAGAACCGCTGGTGAAGAGTGGGTCTACTCTCCGAAGTAGACATTATGACTTAGCTTTTTCCTTTGAACAGTTATGAGAGAAGAAAAAACTAAGCACAATGTAAACACGTCACAACTCTTTTCAACTAACAACACGTCAAGGGGGATCTATCGAAGGCACTTCCTTGTGGTTAAAGCGAGAAGGAGGAGAGCAGGTGACCACACACCTGCTTATGAAGGTAAGCTAACAAGGGGTGTGGTCAGACGAATACTGGGATTAAAGGTACATTGTGGAATTGTATTCAGTGCGCGTGCACATGCAGGGATAGTGCAAGAGTGATGCCGAGCGGATCCACTATGAAACAGAACCCTTTCACTACCACACTACAGAAGGTTAACCCTTTCACTACCACACTACAGAAGGTTAACCTTTCACTACCACACTACAGAAGGTTAACCTTTCACTACCACACTACAGAAGGTTAACCTTTCACCAGCACACTACAGAAGGTTAACCCTTTCACTACCAGCGTGCAGCCAGATAGCTTTCTACTGAACGCACAGAGATGAAACTGGTATCTATCTTCTTGTCTCTCTCTGGAGAAGACGGTAAGCTAATTTCCCAAAATGTTGGCATGTTCCTTTAAGTAAAGTAGCTCAGCGTTGCTATGCGACCATGGGAAATCTATGAAACTAACTATTTTTAAAACTATGTCATCTAATGTGTCTTGATGTGTGAGCACACCCTTTTAATGCCACGGTACAGTTCATACAAAATAACATCTTCTTGATTTAAAGCTGCACCGTGTAGTTTTGGGGGGGGGGGGGGATCTGATTGGCTGTGGTGTTCCTATCCCACCACCTGTTTCCACACAAACAAGCAACTTCTGAGTGAAACTTTGTTTCACTTTTGTAACAATCAAGTTCTTTTTGTGTCAAGATTAGAAACTAATTTCACCTATTTGTTACTTGAGATTTTTATTTTATTTGATTATATTACATTAATTCTGTCCAGAACCACATGGTGCAGCTTTAATGGTCTGGAAAGATCAACTGTGACGGCTCACGTCTTTCTTTCACAGTGGACATTTTGCATCCCTCCTAGAAAGTATTAATTTGGGGATGCAAGATGGGTTGAATGAAAACCACCCATTGAGTGAAATTGATATTTCATTTTTAATTAGAACATTGTTGTGCAGGATAGGAAGCCAATTTATGAGCAAACAGCCACCCTGCAATATCAGAACTCCTGTCCCCTCGGTTTGACCGTGAGACTTCAAGTCACCATCTACGGTGAACTCAGCATTCACTTTCAACATCAATCAATCTCATTCTGGTACATCAGCATTTTCACTCGCTTCTCTTTCTCTCTCACTCTCTCTCTCTTTCTCTCTCTCCCTCCCTAACTCCCTCCCTCTCTCCTTCCCTCCCTCTCTCTCTCCCTCCCTCTCTCTCTATCCCCCTCACTCCCTTCCTCTCTCTCTCCCTCCCTCTTTCTCTCTCTCTCCCTCCCTCCCCATCTCCCCATCCCTCTCTCCCTCCCTCTCTCTCACTCCCTCCCTCCCTCCCTCCCTCCCCCCTCTCTCTCTTCTTAGCTCCCAGTCAGGCAAGCATGGTTGAACTCTGACCTTTGTCGTACAGTACATGCCCCACCTCAGATAGATCACTGCTCCCCCCCCCGCGTGGCTCAGGTTACAGGGTTCATTGGTGTAAAAAGTACCCAGAAATTATACTTGAGTGAAAGTATGGGTACTGTCTCAAAATCGTACTCAAGTAAAAGTCAGAGCATCTGGCTAAATAACACACTTGAGTAAAAGTAAAAAAGTTTCTACTCATAAATGTACTTAAGTACTAAAAAGTTAATTAAAAACTTTTTTTCTGACTGTCTATTCTTCTGATGTGTTAATCAAAGATCCCCGCTTCCTAGTCTTTCTTGTTACGATTAGGTAGTAGGGGAGCGATGAGAACTCAGGTTGCGGACCAGAATGGAGGAGGCAGAGACGGCAGGATAACGTGTAAACAGACTTTACTTGATGACGACGGTACGTTACAAAAGGAAACATAAACGACTCAGCCGAGCTGGCGCTAGAGACAGAGAACTGAATTGTAAACACGGAAAATAAAACAACAACAAAACTAAATACTAATCTACTTACAAACGCTCAATACAAACAGCAAGGCACGGGAGAAAACAGGAGACATGACGAGCAGGGTAACACCGAGGACTTGGAGGAAATGACACCACCAGGAAATGAGGACAGACAGACACCTAAATACCCAAACTAATTAACAATGAAGAACACCTGGCCAAACACAGAATCACAACACAACCTAGACACAAAAGCAATGACAAACTAAACACAACTAGACACTAAGGCAATGACACACAACAACTCAACAGGGGGGTGACATCACACATAGACAGGGATGGCCCAGGACAACAGAACATTAGAAATTAAATCAACAATGTGCAACCAACATAGGATAGCAGACCGCACCATAGGGCTTAGGTCCCTAGAGGGAGGTAGAGAGCCAATGTCAGGCGGAGAGCACTGTCCAATGTTATTATCCTGCCCGGTCCAGCCAGGACCAGGCCTAGGAACGTGACAGTACCTCCCCTTCAATGGGGGGCTTCCAGACCACCGAGAACAACGTCCGTACCCAGGCGAGGGAGGAAGCCGGAACCCCGGAGAGGACCCAGGGAGAGGACCCGAAGACCAGGGACCGGGAGGCTGAACGAAAAACCCAGGAGGGGCATAGCAGCCAGGGGGGTTGAAAACGGGCGCAGATGCCTGGAGAGGAGGAGCGGGGAAGGGAACAGAGGCCCGGAGAGGGGAGGCGAAGGAAGAAACAGGGATCTGGAGAGGGAAGCCGGAGCTGGGAGCAGAGACCCGACGAGGGCGGGTGGGGACGGGCGCCGAGACCCGGGGAGGGGGGCAGGACCTGGGAACAGAGGCCCGATGAGGGGGGGTGGGGATGGGCACCGAGACCCGGGGAGGAGGACTGGACCCGGGAACAGAGGCCCGACGAGGGGGGGTGGGGACAGGTGTAGAAGCCCGGGAAGGGGAGCTGGACCCCGGAGCCGGATCCCGGACGAAAGACCCTCCAGCCGCCGGACTAGGGACCGGTGCAGCGGCGACGACCCCCGGAGCAGGATCCCACGCAGACCACGGCGAAGACCACGACGAAGACCACGGGAGGACCACGGCGAGGACCAGGATGCCGATCACGGCGCAGAGCTGGACCAGACGGGGAGCCAGGATCAGTCGACGAGCCGTGTAAACAGACTTTACTTGATGACGACGGTACGTTACAAAAGGAAACATAAACGACTCAGCCGAGCTGGCGCTAGAGACAGAGAACTGAATTGTAAACACGGAAAATAAAACAACAACAAAACAAAATACTAATCTACTTACAAACGCTCAATACAAACAGCAAGGCACGGGAGAAAACAGGAGACACAATGAGCAGGGTAACACCGAGGACTTGGAGGAAATGACACCACCAGGAAATGAGGACAGACAGACACCTAAATACCCAAACTAATTAACAATGAAGAACACCTGGCCAAACACAGAATCACAACACAACCTAGACACAAAAGCAATGACAAACTAAACACAACTAGACACTAAGGCAATGACACACAACAACTCAACAGGGGGGTGACATCACACATAGACAGGGATGGCCCAGGACAACAGAACATTAGAAATTAAATCAACAATGTGCAACCAAACATAGGATAGCAGACCGCACCATAGGGTTTAGGTCCCTAGAGGGAGGTAGAGAGCCAATGTCAGGCGGAGAGCACTGTCCAATGTTATTATCCTGCCCGGCCCAGTCTCTAGTCTTGCAAGGACCATTCAACATGGGTATGGGCGGGTTCATTTTCCATTGATGGGGATTTGATTGGCTGTTTTTAAATAAAGCGCGGCCGCAGGATTAATAACGTTAACGTTAGTTCGGCCAGAGAAACACATTTTGAGACGGTACCCATACTTTCACTTAAGTATAACTTCTTGGTACTTTTTTACACCCCTGGCCATTATTAATAATACACAGGGCCTGACAGGCACACGTGCGTTGTGAGGTGAGGTAACGCATCATATTGGGGGATTAAAACTCACAACGTCATGCTGCATTATGAATCCCGAGGGTTCAAAGACAGTGGCAGCGTCCTCCTCTCCTCTCCTTTTCCGTTTCCACGGGGATCTAGAGAAAGGTCACGGCATCACCGTGGCAACCGCCAGCCCAAGTCGTCGTCGTCGTCGTCCCCCCACACACACACAGACACACACACACACACACACACACACACACACACACACACACACACACACACACACACACACACACACACACACACACACACACACACACACACACACACACACACACACACACACACACACACACGCAGGCCCGGACTGGCCATCGGGAGCACCGGGAGTTTTCCCGGTGGCCTGGCCTGCACAGATTAAAAAAGAAATTATTATATAAAAAAAGAAAAAAAAACATATTTTTTTAAATTATAATTATTATTATTATTATTATTATTATTATTATTATTATTATTATTATTATTATTATTATTATTATTATTATTATTATTATTATTATTATTATTATTATTATTATTATTATTATTATTATTATTATTATTATTATTATTATTATTATTATTATTATTATTATTATTATTATTATTATTATTATTATTATTATTATTATTATTATTATTATTATTATTATTATTATTATTATTATTATTATTATTATTATTATTATTATTATTATTATTATTATTATTATTATTATTATTATTATTATTATTATTATTATTATTATTATTATTATTATTATTATTATTATTATTATTATTATTATTATTATTATTATTATTATTATTATTATTATTATTATTATTATTATTATTATTATTATTATTATTATTATTTTTTTTTTTTTTTTTGCCAGGCCATTGTTTCTAGTTGTGGCGGCGGCGCGGCGTGATAGTTAGATAACCTAGGTGGGTGGGGAACAACCAGGATTTCACTGTCTGCGACAGAGTTGGAGAACTATCTGACTCTCTCCCTCACGCGGATCACACACACACAATGGAGCCGTGCTGCCGCTTGTGATTGGTGGAGGCGGGACCAAGCGATACAACTGATTGACAGCGGAGGCGGCGAATGGAATGGCAGACGGCACTCAGATGCAGAATAACAAATCGCTCAACATTAAACATTTAGACAGAACAGGTCACGAATAAGAATAACATAACAAATCAAATAGCCTAAGATAAGAGTAGAATAAAATTGAATAAAAATGGAATAAAATATACAGTAAATAAATACAGTACAAATATACTGAGGTCTACAGTACAGTAGGTGTAGTATTGCACAGTGCTGTTTCAAAACTAAGAGTCCAGGAAGATGGTAACTGTCACTCTGTGCTCAGTGATGCAGTGAGGCACACCTAAGAGAGGTGTCTTTCAACAATGACCTTGTGTTTTCACATGACACTGTCAATTCCTGATTTAATCAGCGTTTTTCAGTATATTTCCTGCTGGCTAACTTTACCTATTAGCTGGTTTTAACAAGTTCTTAACCAACGGCCATATGAAGATTAAAGATATACGTCAATAGCATTATAGTTCAGGACAAACGGGATTTTCTTTTGTCAAGGACAAGGCTTACTTAAATTAATGTGATCTCCCTCTAGGTCGACAGGGGAAAGCATGGACTTAAGATGTTAAGTGGTTTGATTTGGACCATGCTAGATAAAAGCGGAATGGCACGCGTTAATCCACAAGGGCAAAGCGGTGTCCTCTCACTTTACAATAACAACAGCTTTCCTTTCCCGATCACGGGGGGTAACTTAGTCTTAACCTTTTTCATTCAAGAACAATGACGGCAGAAAAATGACCTTATGTTCGTTATTCAATACATCAAAAATACAGCAGGTCTAACACTTTGGTTTAGGGGGCACAAATGATTAATGACCTTGGAACTAATGAGTGTAAGAATAAATATTATTTAACTGATAGTTAAACCTTTAGAATTAAAGGTTAGCAGGTAGAAAACATTTTCTTTATGCGTTTTGAGTAACAAGTTCCAAAACAGGGTCCCAGAATCAACATTATCAAATTACATTGCTTGAGACACTTAAAGACATTTTTATGGAGTCATTTCCATTCTTAAATTAAACATCTAAAATTATACAAATATATTAAAGTAGATGTTTAATATGAGGGAAAATTACTGTACATAAAAAGCCACGTCATGATGTCACGTAATTGTTTTGCAGAATAAACAACTTCAAAAAGTTATTTTGGTGGGCGTCCGCTTTACGATTATTAACTTCGCAAATATTCCCCAGTGACTTTTACTTCCATGCCAGCAGTCATTTATTAGACTGGGTGTTACATTTCTCAAATTGTTGATACCCTATACTTGGTTTTTAGGAATGCGGCTACAGTATTCACTTTTTGTCAATCAAGCGCTGGTGTCAAGTAATTCGAGACGTGTCCAAGTCTTGATGGATCCTTTCCAGTCACCCTAGCATGACTGCATCCTTCGCTCCCAGTTTGGACACTGTACCAGTGTGAAAGACTGGGAACTAAACTGGGAACTAATTTGTCCGTTACGATGTGGTTGAATGTGATATGATATGGAGTTATGTTTAGCTTACAGTAAGTGTCCTTGGCCCTAATGCTCCGTTGACAAACTCATACAGTATCTATGTAGAGCAGAGACAAGCATTTTGTTTGTGGTCAACTAATTTTCTTCTCTGGGTAAAGCGGTTGGGAGAGTGATGGGCACATCTGTTGTCTGTATTATTAGTAGGGCAACTCCCCCTGATTCAGTTGCTTGATTTGAGCACACGTGAAATCTTTATTCTGCCATTGGTGTATTTTCAACTCATGAAACATTTACACTAGTGCTACTATATCCACAATAACTTGTTATTATATAAATATATATAGGGCTGTCAAAGTTAATGCTTTAATTTTGGAGATTAATTTTAATTATTTAAAGTGTTACAAAATGTATCTAGATTAATATATGGAGTGAAAAATGTTCAACGTTCTGAACTTTCAGCAGTATCTTAATATATATTCACCCTGTTCATCTCTCTGTCTTTCTCTCAGCCTCTTTAGAGATAGATTTATCTGATCCATCATCACAAGCATGACTGTGCATTTACATTATGATGTCATTATGATACACAATGTGGTATTTGAACACAGCATATCTTTGCCTGACCAGGAGAGTCAAGTGTAGCTTCTGAGACTGAGACTGATGAGGTGCTGGAGACGAAGCTCTCAGGTGGCAGGCGATGTCATCCATTGAGTACACACAGGGTCACTTTCTGAGAAACGCACGTTCGTCGTCTGCGATTTAGCACTTAAGGGTGCGATCCATGGGGGAGCTCGGTGAGCCATAGCTCCCCTAGGTCAGGCACCAGCTCCCCTGAAAACATGATTTGTGAATTCTTGGGGGGTCTCTAAATTACTGAAAATAAATGCTACTTTTGCCATGCATTTCACATTTTTCTGTAATTTTCTGTATCATCATCGTGTATAATAATAAACGTATGCTATTTTGATGTAGTGATTTGCGCACTAATTCACACGCGTAATATGGCAACATGCATGGTATTCTTGCAATTACCATTTGGAGCGCGGCGGCGCTGCAGCCTGCACGCACGGCACAAATCAAACTTGACCCACGTTGTAACCTGTGACTTGTTGACAGTGATAGTTTTGACAGGTAAATAAGGTCACTCAGGAATGGATAATGTCTAAACGAAAAATGCAACAAGTAAGCCTTTTGACCAATTTTGGTTTCACGAAGAAAGTGAAGCAGTCAATCGACTTGACAGAGCAGCAGGAGGCGGGATCATCTACAGGCGACGCCGTTACACCTGCTGCTGCGGTGGGGACTATTATGTCTGACAACGCCCGGTGACCGTGCCGGCGCCTGCGGTCGTATCAGAACACAGGATAGGCAGAGAGAAGAAGCTGGAGATGGGGGTAATTTGGGTAACAGCTCGACAGAAGAAGAAGATACTGTAGACAGTGTTGGATCTATCATCTATTTAACTAAATGGATACTTTTTTATCATGGAATGTGCTGTGGAAGCCCAGACCGTCCAGACGGCCGGACCACAACATCAACAAGTGAGTTGTCTATTACAATATGTGTTCTGTAGTTACTGAAACTGATTGAATATATGACAGGATTCAAGAGGTTTATTTGTCACATACATACACAAGGAAGGCCTACTACAGGCTACAGTGCGTCTGCGATCACAGTATCCTCCGACAGTCCGACTCCTCCCTGTGAGTTCTCAGTAGAGGCTACCCATTAGTACATAGTACATGAAACAACTGGCTTTTAGCGAGTCCTGTGATCGTACACCTAGAGACTGCTGTTCCGTGGAGCTCTTGTAAGGACAGTGCCTTGCTCAAGGGCACTTCAGCGGTTGGTATGGGAGAGAGTTATTAATTCACTTGCTGCAGCCCAGATTTTTCCTGCCGGTCCGGGGG